>NC_089593.1:32372535-32637824 GCF_019320115.1 Miscanthus floridulus | reverse complement strand
ACCACTGGAGGCGGACCCTGAGGTCTGGGTGGAGGACGTGAACCTCTGCACTGTGTAACTGGCCTCGGTGGACTGTAGCACTGGTACGACTCGAGCGGCGTAGCTGAGGTGCCAGCTCGGTCTCCTGACCCTCCTGAGTCTCCTGGGCTGGCTGAGCCTCTGCTGGTGGGGGCTGCTGCTGTGCTAACGGACCCTCCTCAATGGCAACCCGTCGTCCTGCAAACGTGGTAGTCCCAGCTGGACTACCGTGACGACGCTCAACATCCTCAATCGTAGCTCTCAGTGCTGGTGAAACCGGCTGATCTGCAATGACAACTCCGCTGCGGGCACCACCTCTCTCGACACGCTCTGCAGCCTCTGCAACAGCTGCTGCTCTCGCTGTCTCTGCGTCGGGGTACTTTCGCTTCTTGGATGTCACCTGCTTGGTTGACTTGCCCTTCGATCCGGCTGGCTGGCGAGGCGGGGGCCTCCGATCATCATCACCTGGGCCACCACCAACATTCTTGGTGCGGACCATCTGAACTGACAAGATGGTGAACTGACGCTGATGAGGATCAACAGACACACTGAACCTCTCGAGGCTTGGCCTCGATCCTTACTCACGAGCTTGGCTCCGAGTTGACTGCCAACTGCCACAAGAACCACAACAAAACCGACTCGCTGCACGATAGAGTAGATGGATATACAAATAAATACAATATGTCTAATAGATGCGAAACCCTAATAGAGAAAGCAATGTAGATGCGAACTTGAATCGAATGGCTTTCTACCTGACGATCCGCGAACCGAGAAAAGATGAGATGTCGCGCGGGGAACTCGGAACCGGCTAGGGTTAGGTCAAACAGCCTGAATGCAATGGGGAATCAATGACTGCAACTTGATCTAGGTCACAACAGATCGAGATTGAAAAATTTGGTCTTACCAACGATGTAGGAGGTAGGACTAGGGCACGATGATTCTTGATGACCCTGGAAGACCGGAGGCACGGTAGTGCGCGGGGAGTCACGGCGGCGTGGCGAGCTCTGGTGGCGCGCGGCTGGCGAGGGGGTCGGGCGAGCGCGGGCAAGGGAGGTGCGGGCCGTGCTGGCGTGGGGGCACGCGGGGAGGCTCGGGCGCAGTGGGACGGCGCGGCGAGGCAGGAGCACGGCGGCGCGCTTGGCTGCGGCGGCAAGATGGCGGCGGCGCAGGCTAGGGCTCAGAGGCAAGGTCGCGATGGGATCCGGAAAAAAAATTTATGTGGTGGTACGGTTAAGTAGTCCCCCAAACGCGATAGAAAAGGAAACGGAAAAGAGTCCTGAAAACACGCGAGATCCACTGATCGGACGCTCCGGTGGTAGCGACCGGACGCTACCACCCAGCATCCGGTCAATTCCAGAGAGGTCCAAATCCTCTGGAATCGGGACCGGACGCGTCCGGTGGTCCATGACCGGACGCAAGCAGGGTCCGGTTAGTACAACTTGTGCACTCTTCGATCGACCGGACGTAGAACCCTTCCTGACCGAACGCACAGACGCAGCGTCCGGTCACTCCTTCGGCAGCAGTTCACCTCCTGTGAACTGACCGGACGCTGGACAGCAGCGTCCGGTGCAGCGTCCGGTGCACCTTTTCCAGCAAATCTCAAACTTCCTTCGCGCTGCCTGTTCCCAATCAAGTCCCAACTTGAATAAGATCCAAATAAACACCAATTGGGACTGATGTGAGTGACCTCTCTCAAACCCTCATATTTTTCAAAATATTTTGCCTTAGGCTATAATTCTTTTTAAGAAAATAGGCAACAAGAGGGCAAATGGAACAAAACGACAAAGACAACATTCATGCATATGTAATACTTGTAAGTAAATCTAGTTGCTTGTCAAGTTTGATCCAAGGTTAAGCTTCTTCACACGCTTTTCGGCGGTTATCTTAACCATGTTAGACAAGCCCTATGTGCATTGCCACAAATTAAACATGTTGTATATTACAATGAATGCAAGGGACAACACAAGCTCGATTTTAAGTGAAGTTACCAAAATCAAGTACATTGAGCTCATTCCACAATCTACAAAATGCAGCCTCATCTAGCGGTTTTGTGAAGATATCCGCTAATTGATCTTCGGATCTTACACCTTCTAGTGATATATCATTTTTAGCCACATGATCTCTTAGAAAGTGATGGTGGATATCTATATGCTTGGTGCGAGAGTGTTGAACCGGATTATTTGCAAGTTTTACCGCACTTTCATTGTCGCACAAAAGAGGTACTTTCTCTAGAACTACTCCATAGTCTAGCAAAGTTTGTTTCATGTATAATATTTGTGCGCAACAAGCACCCGCGGCAATGTATTCCGCTTCAGCGGTGGACAAAGCCACACTATTTTGTTTCTTGGAGGACCAAGACACAAGTGATCTACCAAGCAAATGGCACCCTCCGGATGTGCTTTTTCTATCAACTTTGCATCCGGCGTAATCTGAATCGGAATAGCCAATTAATTCAAATAAAGCTCATTTGGGATACCAAAGACCAATGCTTGGTGTGTGCTTAAGATACCTAAGGATTCTTTTTACGGCAATTAAATGTGTTTCCTTAGGACTAGCTTGAAATCTAGCACACATACACACACTAAACATGATATCGGGTCTAGATGCGGTTAAATATAACAAGCTACCAATCATAGAACGGTAGAGAGTTTGATCAACCGGATTACCTCCCTCATCTAGGTCGAGATGTCCATTTGTAGGCATTGGTGTCTTGATTGGCTTACATTCATCCATCTTGAATCTCTTGAGAAGATCTTTTGTGTATTTCTCTTGAGAGATGAAGATGCCTTCTTTCATTTGCTTGACTTGAAAACCAAGAAAGAATGTAAGCTCACCAATCATTGACATCTCGAACTCCTTCGACATCAATTCACCAAATTCTTTGCATGAGTCTTCATTTGATGATCCAAAGATGATATCATCAACATATACTTAACAAATGAAGATATGCCCATCAAGCTTCTTGGTGAATAGTGTGGTGTCAACCTTCCCAATGGTGAAGCCCTTCTCAATGAGGAAGTCCCGAAGGCGCTCATACCAAGCTCTTGGGGCTTGCTTAAGCCCATATAATGCCTTGGACAACCTATAAACATGATTAGGATATCTAGGGTCTTCAAACCCGGGAGGTTGATCAACATAGACTAGTTCATTTATAAAACCATTTAAAAATGTACTTTTCACATCCATTTGATATAGTTTCATTTCATGATGTGATGCATATGCAAGAAGGATACGGATGGCTTCTAATCTTGCAACCGGTGCAAAGGTCTCTCCAAAATCTAAACCTTCAACTTGAGAGAACCCCTTTGCAACTAGTCTTGCCTTGTTCCTCACAATAACACCTTGATCATCTTGCTTGTTGTGGAACACCCACTTCGTTCCAATGACTCTTGCACCTTTTGATCGCTCTTCAAGATTCCAAACTTCATTACGAGTGAAGTTGTTCAACTCTTCATGCATGGCATTGATCCAATCCAGATCTTTAAGAGCTTCTTCTACCTTGGTAGGCTCATAACAAGAGACAAAAGAGTGATGAGCAATAAATGAAGTAAGTTTTTGAGATCGAGTCATTACACCCTTTGATGGACTCCCTATGATGAGATCTTGTGGATGATCTTGTAGGAGAGGTGTGTTTCTTCTATTGACCACTTGAGGAGGAGGTTGTGGAGCATCAACATCTTGTGCTTGTACCACCATTTGCTTATGAGAGATATGAGTATCTTCATTTTCCACTCTCCCATCTTTTTCACCATCTTGTGGTACATTTGATGAAGAAGGTTGGTTAATGACTTGTACATCATCTTCATCATCTTTTGGCTTGATGTCTCCCACCGGAATGTTCTTCATAGCCTCCCTCAATGGTTCATCACCTACATCATCAAGATTCTCATGTGCTCCTTGGGAGCCGTTAGATTCATCAAATTCCACATCATATGTTTCTTCAACCAAGCCGGTGGCATGATTAAATACTCTATATGCTTTGGACTTCAATGAGTAACCAACAAGAAAACCTATATCACAACGTCTTTGAAACTTCCCTAGGTGTTGCCGCTTCTTGTAGATGTAGCACTTGCAACCAAACACCCTAAAGAAGGAGACGTCCGGCTTCTTCCCATTGAGCAACTCATACGGTGTCTTGACAAGGAAATTTTGAAGAAATAGGCGGTTGGATGCATAACATGCGGTGTTGATTGCTTCCGCCCATAGAGCTTTGGGGGTGTTGTACTCATCTAGCATTGTCCTTGCAAGAGTGATCAAAGTCCGGTTCTTCCTCTCAACTACACCATTTTGTTGAGGAGTATAGGTTGCGGAGACCTCATGTTTGATTCCAACTTCATCACAATAAGCTTCTATGTTTGTGTTGTCAAACTCTTTGCCATTGTCACTTCTTATCTTCTTGAGCTTCACTTCAAATTCATTTTGAGCTCTCTTGGCAAACCTCTTGAAACAAGATGCAACTTCGAATTTGTCATGAAGGAAGAACACCCATGTATACCTTGAATAGTCATCCACAATCACAAGACAATAGAGATTTCCTCCCAAACTCTTATATGTTGTTGGTCCAAATAAATCCATGTGTAGAAGTTCTAGCACTCTTGTGGTTGACATGAAAGCTTTGGTTGGATGAGTGTTTGCAACTTGCTTGCCGGCTTGACATGCACTACAAAGCTTGTCCTTCTCAAACTTCACATCCTTCAACCCTCTCACCAAATCATTCTTCATAAGCTTCTTGAGTGAGCTCATCCCAACATGAGCAAGTCTTCTATGCCATAGCCACCCAAGTGTTGTTTTGGTGAATAGGCAAGTCTTCAAGTTTGCATCTTCGGAGGTGAAGTCAACTAGATATAGGTTGTTGTATCTAAATCCATTGAATATCACTTGATTGTCATCTACCTTGGATACAACAACCTCCTTCTCGGTGAATAGGCATTGAAAGCCAAGATCACACAATTGCCCAACGGATAGCAAGTTGAAACTCAATGAGGCAACATAGAGCACATTTGAGATGGAATGATCATTTGATATTGCCACTTTGCCCAATCCTTTAACCTTGCCCTTTGAATTATCTCCAAATGTTATTTTCTCTTGTCCATCTACCTCTTCATCTAGTGAGGTGAACATACGAGGATCACCGGTCATATGTTGAGTGCAACCACTATCAATAACCCAATGACTTCCACCGGTCTTGTAGTTCACCTACACACAAGAGATTCAAGCTTTAGGGATCCAAACTTGTTGAGGGCCCTTCACCTTCTCAACAAGTGACTTAGCCACCCAAATCTTCTTAGGCCTACTCTTGTTGGGGGTCCTAAGAACATGACTTTCATCTTTCCACTAGAATCTTTTCTAAGCATGTAGTGAGCATTGAAAGCAAAGGGTCTAGCATGCTTGGGCAAGGGTTGTGGTGGTGGAGTTTGACACTCATGAGCAAAGTGGCCTTTTTGTCCACACTCAAAACATCTCTTTGGCTTTAGCTTTGGCTTTGATTGTTGGTGTTGAGCTTGAGCCTTCTTCTTTTCTACACTTGCCATATATCCAATGCCACTTCTATCCATCTTCATGACGGTATTCATGAGTAGCTCACTTTGGAGATGCTTGCCTCTAGCAAACTTGCTCAATCCCACCTTGAGATGCTCTTTCTCCATCTTGAGCTTCTTGTTCTCTTCCTTGAGAATATCATTGTTCTTCTCTTCCTTGAGTTTCTTGTTTTTTTCTTTGAGCTTCTCATTCTCAAGGATCAACTCTTTGTCATGATCAAGAGTTTCTAGCACAATGGTGTTGTGACTTTTCATCTCTTCAAGATCTTTTATGAGCTTCTCATGGTTACTCTTGAGCTTGACATACTCATCATAGTTATTGCACTCAACCACTTGCTTGCCTTTGCTACTAGATCCATGCTCAATGCTCTCATCAATTAGATCATCACATGAGGTAGCTATATCAATCTTAACAACATGGTTAGTAGCAACATGTGGCTCATTTGGTAAGAATTCTTGGGCAATAACAAGGGTATCATAATTGATCTTTAGAGTTGTATATTCATCTTTTAGCTTGTTGTGACTAATGATAAGCTCATTGTGCACCCACTCAAGTTTATCATGTTTATCTTTAAGCTCTTTCTTAGAAGATTTGAGCTCCTTGAGTTTGGATGATATAGAATCATTTGTTTCTTTGAGCTCATCATTAGCCTTTTCTAATGTATCACACTTGGCTAAGAGTGAATCATTTTTAGCATCAAGTTTTTCATTTGTAGCTCTACTCTTTCTAATGATCTTAGTGTATTTTCTTAATATTTTGACAAGATCATCATATGTGGGTGAATCATCATCGCTATCACTGTCATCATCACTAGCTTGCTCATCATCACTACTATCATCACTCTTAGTTACCTTGCGTTCACCCTTGGCCATAAGGCATAGGTGTGTAGAGGATGATGGCGATGGTGGCGGTGAGGATGCAAGATCAATAGCAATGGCGGCCACCTTCTCATTGTCACTCTCATCATCGGATGATCCACTTGATGAATCAATGTCCGTGAGCCAATCACCGACAATATAGGCCTTGCCACTCTTCTTCTTCTTGTAGAAGTCTCTCTTTTTGCCATCTCTCTTCTTGTATGGCTTGTTCTTTTTCTTTTCATCTTCATCACTTGAATCATCTTTCTTGCCCTTGTTCTTGAACTTGTCTTTCTTGGGCTTTGTGCATTGATGAGCTAGGTGGCCAAGTTCGCCACAATTGTAGCAATCCATCTCGGAGATTGGCTTTCTTCTTGAGCTAGTGAAGAACTTCTTCTTCTTGCCGTCAAACTTGATGCCACTCTTGTTTAGCTTCTTTAGCATCTTGGCGGTCTTTTTCACCATGAGAGCAAGACTTTCTTCATCATCTTCATCACTTGAGCTCTCATACTCAAGTCTTGCCTTGCCCTTATCTTGGCTAGCTTTGAATGCTAAGTCCTTCTCTTTCTTCTTTATAGAGGATGAGCCATCTTGTGGCGTGATGTGCATGTACATCTCATGAGCATTGATCTTTCCCAAGATTTGTGTCGGTGTAGCGGCGGAAAGATCACCTTGATGTAGCATGGTCACAATGTGCCCATATTTGTCAATGGGGAGGACACTCAAGATCTTTCTCACAATGTCGGATGGTGACATTTGAGTAAGTCTAAGCCCATTGACTTCCTCTACAAGAACATTCAAACGAGAATATATTTCATTAGCACTTTCTTTGGGAAGCATCTCAAAAGAATTTAGCTTTTTAATCACAAGATGATAGCGTTCCTCACGCTCACTCTTGGTTCCCTCATGGAGTGCACAAACGTCCGACCATAGTGCATGGGCGTCTTTGTGGTTCCTTACACGATTGAACACATCTTTGCAAAGGCCTCTAAAGATGGTGTTGCGAGCCTTTGCATTCCATTTTTCATAGTTTACTTCATCGCCTTGAAGTTGTGCGGCATTCTTAGGTGTTGGGAACCCTTGAGAGGCGGCTCTAAGAATTCCAACATCGAGAGCTTCTAGGTAAGCCTCCATGCAAATTTTCCAATATGGAAAATCATCCCCCTCAAAGATAGGAGGAGGTCCATCCCCGTGAGACATCTTGCTCTAAGCGGTTAGGCTTAAAAATGTGAGCACAAGGCTCTGATACCAATTGAAAGGATCAAGATGCCCAAGAGGGGGGGGGGTGAATTGGGCTAATTCTAAATTTTCTTGCAATAATCAAATCCTACGTATAGCCCAATTAACCCCTTGAGCCTAGAAAAGTGTTTCTATCAGATCAACACACAAATGACTTGCACCCTATATTCCAAACTTACTCTAGCATAGCAATTATATGAATGTAAAACAAGTATTGAATTGCTCAAAGTAAATACTCAAAGTAAGTGCTCAAAGTAAATAGGGAGAGAAAAGAACGCGGCGATGTTTTGCCAAGGTATCGGAGAGTCGCCACTCCCCACTAGTCCTCGTTGGAGCACCCGCGCAAGGGTGTAGCTCCCCCTTGATCCGCGCAAGGATCAAGTGCTCTCTACGGGTTGATTCTTCGACACTCCGTCGCGGCGAATCACCCAAAACCGCTCACAACTTGAGTTGGGTCACCCACAAGCTCTGCCGGGTGATCACCAAGCTCCCAATCACCACCAAGCCGTCTAGGTGATGGCGATCACCAAGAGTAACAAGCACGAACTCTCACTTGACCACGCGAAGCCTAATGAGAAGATGGATGCACACTTGTCTACTCTTGATTCACTAATGAGGTTTCACTCTTGGATTCTCAAATCACAAACACCTCACTAGGACCTTGCTCTTCTTGGCACTTACAAACGTGTTTCTCAGCTGTTGGAATGAGCAAAAGTGACTCCACTCATGAGTGGAGCTTCTATTTATAAGGCAGCCTAAAAAACGAACTGTTATGAGCTTCTGCAGGGTGACCGGACGCTCCGATCGTTTTGACCGGATGCTCCGGTCAGTTCAACCCGCGCAACAGTTTTCACGAGATGACCGGACGCTGTCAGCGTCTGGTCAGTACCGACCGGACGTGTCCGGTCGCTCTTGGATGCTTACTGTAAACGACCGGACGCTGGATACTCAGGGTCCGGTCACCACTGACCGGACGCGTCCGGTCGGACTTTCTCAAGTCTAGACCCTTACTGGAGTCGACCGGACGCTGGCCCTCAGCGTCCGGTCACACGACCTACCAGCGTCCGGTCACTCCAGACTTGTTCTCCTCAGTTAAATGAACTGACCGGACCCTGCGGCCAGCGTTCGGTCGCACTAGAGCCAGCGTCCGGTTAGTATTTGACCCTCCATTCACTTCCAACTTTCGATCATATGTGAATGAAGTTTGCTCCAAAGGATCTTAGGCATTCATAGGAGCTACCTAGAGTTAGTTTTAACAAGTGTGCACCACACCTAACTCACTAGACTCAACTATGTCAAGCTACCCATTCATACCCCCCTTCATAGTACGGCCAAAGGAAAAAACAAAGTCCTAAACTACTCTAAGTGTCTCTCCAACTTCAATTGACACTTAGAACTAGTTATCCTTAACCTTGTCGTTCATCCTTTGAAAACCGAAACGATTTCCATCGTAGGGGCATGACGACCTCAATTGCCCAATCGATCTCTATTACCATGACCTAACTTAATTACCTCTGCAAAACACACGTTAGTCATAGTAATCTTGTATTGACATTAATCACCGAAATCCACTTAGGGGCCTAGATGCTTTCATAAAGCCAGAGGAAGACATTGGGTTCTTGATAGTGGGTGCACTCAACACATGATCGGTGATGCAAGAATGTTCAACTCAATCAACACCAATGACAATGATGGTTATGATAGTATCACATTTGGTGATAATGGCAAAGGCAAGATCAAAGGGCTTGGTAAGATTACAATATCCAATGACATGAGCATATCCAATGTGTTGCTAGTAGAGAGTTTGAACTTCAATTTGCTATCTGTGGCTCAATTGTGTGATCTTGGATTCAAATGCATATTTAGAGTAGATGATGTAGAGATCATAAGTGTTGATGGCTCTAACTTGATCTTCAAAGGCTTTAGATATAAGAATCTATACTTGGTTGATTTCAATGCTAGGAAAGCTAAATTATCTATATGTTTGTTCACTAAGTCTAGCATAGATTGGTTATGGCATAGAAGGCTTGGTTATGTTGGAATGAAACAATTGAATAGATTGGTTAAGCATGACTTGGTTAGAGGCTTGAAAGATGTTGTGTTTGAAAAGGATAAGCTTTGTAGCTCTTGTCAAGCTGGAAAACAAGTTGGAAACACCAATCCTAAGAAAAGCATGATGAACACTAGTAAAGCATTTGAGTTATTGCACATAGATTTGTTTTATCCAACTCAATACACTAGCATTAGTGGTAACAAATATGGCTTTGTGATAGTAGATGATTACACTAGATACACATGGGTATTCTTTCTAGTGGACAAAAGTGATGTGTCTGCAACATTCAAATTATTTGTCAAGGGCATTCACAATGAGTTTGAAACTACCATCAAGAGGGTTAGAAGTGAAAATGGTAGTGAGTTCAAGAACACTAGAATTAATGAGTTGTGTGATGAATTTGGAATAAGACATCAATTCTCGGCCAAGTACACTCCATAATCAAATGACCTTATTGAGAGGAAGAATAGAACACTCATTGATATGGCAAGGTCTATGCTTAGTGAGTACAATGTGAGTCAATCTTTTTGGGCCAAAGCTATCAACACGGCTTGCTATTGTAGCAACCACCTTTATTGTCACCCATTGAAAGAGAAGACACCATATGAGCTCTTGAATGGTAGAAAGCCCAACATTGCATATTTTTGGGTCTTTAGTTGCAAATGCTATATCTTGAAGAAAGACACTAGATTGAGCAAATTTGACAAAAAATATGATGAAGGATTCCTACTTGGTTACTCCACTACAAGCAAAGCATATAGAGTTTGTAATTTGGATTGTGGTACTCTTGAGGAAGTTCATGATGTTGAATTTGATGAAACCAAGGGTTCACAAGAAGAGAATGATAACTTGGAAGATGTTAGAGGCATTCAACTTTCAAATGTCATGAAGAACATGGATATTGGTGAATTGAGACCTAGGCAAGTGAATGATGATGAAGATGATCAAGTGCAAGTGCCCTTTAACTCAAATGTGCAAGATGATACAAATCAAGCTAGTACAAGTGGCTCCCATAAAAATGAACAAGATCAAGTGGCTAGTACATCATCTCAACCCAATGATCAAACAAGTGCAAGCAATCAAGTTCTAATCCTCCAACCAACCAATATTGTAAGGGATCATCTATTGGACACTATAATTGGAGATATTACAAGAGGTGTACAAACAAGATCAAGATTGGCTTCATTTTATGAGCATTTCTCATTTGTGTCATCCATTGAACCAAAGAAGATAGATGAAGCATTGAAGGTGTTGATTGGGTGAATGCTATGCATGAAGAATTAAATAACTTCACAAGAAATCAAGTATGGAAATTAGTAGAGAGACGAAAGGGACATAATGTGATTGGAACCAAATGAGTCTTTAGAAACAAGCAAGATCAAGATGTGATAGTAGTAAGGAACAAAGCAAGATTAGTAGCACAAGGCTATACACAAGTTAAAGGTCTTGACTTTAGAGAAATATATGCCCTGGTTGCTAGATTGGAAGCAATAAGAATCTTGCTAGCCTATGCTTATGCCCACAACATCAAGCTCTATCAAATGGATGTCAAGAGTGCATTTCTCAATGGTTATATCAATGAAGAAGTATACGTTGAGCAACCTCCCGGTTTTGAAGATGACATGAAGCCCGACCATGTGTACAAGTTGAAGAAGGCATTGTATGACTTGAAGCAAGCACCTAGAGCATGGTATGAGAGATTGAGGGACTTCCTACTCTCTAAAGGGTTCATAATGGGTAAAGTTGACACCACTTTTTTCATCAAGATTGGAAAAGATTTATTTGTGTTGCAAATCTATGTTGATGACATCATATTTGGATCAACCAATCAAGACTTTTGTGATGAATTTGGAAAGATAATGGCTAATGAGTTTGAGATGTCCATAATTGGAGAGTTAAGTTACTTCCTTAGTCTTCAAATAAAGCAATTAAAGAATGGTACATTTGTAAGTTAAGGCAAGTATATCAAGGACATGATCAAGAAGTTTGGCATAAGTGATAGCAAAGCTATTAGTACACCAATAGGAACAAATTGCAACTTGGATAGTGATGCAAGTGACAATATGGTGGATCAAAAATTGTATCGGTCTATGATTGGAAGCCTACTCTATGTGACCGCATCAAGGCTGGATATCATGTTTAGTGTATGCATGTGTGCAAGATTTCAAGCCTCACCAAGAGAAAGTCATTTGAAGGCTACAAAGAGAATATTGAGGTACTTGAAACATACACAAAATGTTGGTTTATGGTATCCCAAAGAAGCAAAGTTTAAGCTAGTTGGTTACTCCGACTTGGATTATGCGGGATGCAAGGTTGAAAGAAAGAGCATCTCAGGCACATGTCAATTGTTGTGAAGATCACTTGTTTCATGGTCATCAAAGAAGCAAAATAGTATTGTATTATTAACCGCCGAAGCCGAATACATATCCGCCGGTAGTTGTTGTGCACAAGTACTTTGGATGAAGGCCACTTTGAGTGACTTTGGAATCAAGTTCAAGAAAGTGCCATTGCTATGTGACAATGGGAGTGCAATCAAGTTGACCAACAATCCTGTTCAATATGCAAGAACAAAGCACATTGATGTCCGCCACCATTTCATAAGAAATCACCAACTAAAAGGGGACATTTGCATTGAGAGTGTAGGCACCGAAGATCAACTTGTCGATATATTCACCAAGCCATTAGATGAGAAAAAGGTTTTGCAAGCTAAGGAATGAGTTGAACATATTGGATTTCTCAAATATGTGTTGATGCACCCCCACTTATATGACATGTATCTCCTTCGAGCAATCCAAGGTAAAAAGTTGATTGGCATGTCATATATCCTTGCTAAGAACATGTTTAGTGCATCTAGTCATCTCTCATATTAAATAGGCTCATTCATGAAAATCAAATGATTTTAATGATTGTATGGTACCACTATTGCTTCTATGCTTATTTTGATCTAGTGGTAGCATATGATATGTTTGTGGGCTTGTAAACCTAGTGTTTAATCTAGAAAATGAGCTCTAAGTGTTTAACTCAATATGGTACAAGATAACCCTTATTTGAAGGTGTGAAGAAGCTTGTCCTTGGATCAAACCGAGTTAAATATCTTTGGCAAATGATCTAGATTGGACCAAATTTAGAAAAATGATCCTCACCCCATTGATTGACATTGATAATCTCAACCTATCTATATTTTGAATCTTTGTGGTCATTGATGACAAAGGGGGAGAAAAACAAAGATATTACTGATATTAGTACATAGGGAGAAAAACAAGATATTAGTGTACTAAGATAGTGAAAAGACAACAAATGGGTAGAATTTGATATAAGGGAAGAGATATGACAAAGGAAAGGATATTAGTGTACTAAGATAGTGAAAAGACAACAAAGGGGTAGAATTTGATATAGGGGGAGAGATATGACAAAGGAAGGGGATCAATTAAAATTTTGAGCATACAAGTAGGGGGAGCAAGCTCATGAACTTGTATGGTGCATTTGAATGTATATTTCATATGTTTGTATGGCACAAGTTTTAAATTTCAATATCCATGCTTATGTGGTGTATGCTAGTTGTAGGTTTGAATGATGAAATGAAAATCTAGCTTACATAGGTTATCTAGTGATTTCATTTCCAAGTGTTTCCAAGTGGTATCGAGCTAACCATGGTGCTAAGGATGGTAAAATGGTGCACTCTGATTGGTATCACGCTTCAAAGGTCCATCTTTTATACCTTAGCATCACTTGGTAGACATTGTCTCCTATATTTCCTATCTAAGCATATGTGCAAGCTACAATCCAAACTCTTAGCACATATGCAGGGGGAGCAATTGCTGCCATTTGGGGTTCATGAAACTTGTCCATATCCTTTTACACATGGTAAATATGCTTGGGCAAGCAACATGGATTCAATTGAATTTCAATTCAATTATTTGTGAAAGGGTTGTCATCAATTACCAAAAAGGGGGAGATTGAAAGCTCTAGTTTGGTTTTGGTGAATTGATGAAACCCTAAGTGCTAACCTAGTTTATCAAGTGATCATGAGATAGGTAGCATATTCCAAGTGGTGAAGCAAATGAAGATCATGACATGATGATGGTGATGCCATGGTGATGATCAAGTGCTTGGACTTGAAAAGAAGAAAGAGAAAAACAAAAGGCTCAAAGCAAAGGTATAAATGGTAGGAGCCATTTTGTTTTGGTGATCGAGACACTTAGTGAGTGTGATCACATTTAGGTTCGATAGCCATACTATTAAGAGGGGTGAAACTCATATCGAAATGCAGTTATCAAAGTGCCACTAGATACTCTAACTCATTGCATATGCATTTAGGATCTAGTGGAGTGCTAACACCCTTGAAAATGTTTGTGAAAATATGCTAACACATGTGCACAAGGTGATACACTTGGTGGTTGGCACATTTGAGCAAGGGTAGGAATCTTCACCGGCGGAGTGTCCGCCTGTAGAGTACGGACAGTCTGACGGTGCCACCGGTGCCCTAGACAGAAAAGACAGAGGTCACTGTAAGTGACCGGACGCTGGTCTCGGAAGGACCGGCGTGTCCGGTCAGTAGAAGCAGCGAAGACGCTGGCGTCGGTCTCTGACCGGATGCTGGGTCATTTATTGACCGGATGCTGGAAGGTCGCGTCCAGTCCTGCTAACGTGGTGGCATAGGGGAGTCGCCATGTGACCGAACACGTCCGGTCATGAAAAGTCATCTCTAGATGCTTACTGGAAACGACCGGACGCTGGGGTTCAGCGTTCGATCACTTTGAGCTGCTACGTCCGGTCGTCACTTGACCATTGGGATCGGGCGATCAACATTTGAAGAGAGGGGACACGTGGCACGCATCGCGTGATCGGGCGCTGAGGTCCAGCGTCCGGTCAATCTGACCGGAGCGTCCGGTCGGCCCGTGTTCAGTGCAGTGAGGAGCCCAACGGCTCTATTTCGTGGGGGCTTCTATTTAAGCCCCATGGCCGGATCAAGCTCACTCTCTTGGCCATTTGCATTAACATATCAACCTTGTGAGCTTAGCCAAAGCCCTTCCACTCATCTCCATCATTGATTCATCATCTTTGTGAGATTGGGAGAGAATCCAAGTGCATTGCTTGAGTGTTTGCATCTAGAGGCACTTGGTGTTTGTGTTTCGCTACGGGATTCGCTTGTTACTCTTGGTGGTTGCCGCCACCTTGATGGCTTGGAGCAGCAAAGATCGTCGAGCGGAGGTTGGTAATTGTCTCCAGCTCCGATCGTGGTGATTGTGAGGGGTTCTTGACATTTCCCCGGCAAAGAGCCAAAAGGTACTCTAGTGGATTGCTCGTGGCTTGTGTGATCCTCATCTTGTGTTGGTTGTGTGGCACCCTATTGAGAGTTTGGCGTGTGATGCCAATTAGCGCGTGAACCTCCAAGTGAGTGAATTGCCACAACGAGGAGTAGCTTGCCAGCAAGCAAGTGAACCTCGGTAAAAAATCATTGTGTCATCATTTGATTCTGAGGTGATTGATCTTCATTGTTATTCATTCTTGTGATTGATTGGATCCTTCCTCGACACGGCGGTATAACCTTCTCGCTCACTCTCTTTACACTACCGCAAACTAGTTGTCAAGCTCTTTAGTGTAGCTAATTGTGAGAGCTTGTTAGTTTGGTTAGTGTGGCTCTTTAGTTAGCTTTTGAGAGCACACTAACTTAGTATAGTGTTATAGCTATTGTGTGGATAGAAACTATATAAACTAGAATTGTGGTAGGTGGCTTGCATTTTTGGTAGGCTAGCGCAACACTTGCTTTGCCTCATAATTGTCTAACTGGTTTGCTAAGTGTTGTTGTAGAAATTTTTATTAGGCTATTCACCCCCCTCTAGCCATTAGGACCTTTCACAAGGTCCATAGGATCTTCTTCCTCAATGAAGAACTAGGCATCTTCTTCAAGATTAGGTTCAATAAAAAATTCAAGAGATTTAACCTTAACCTCTTCCATTGGGTCTTCCTCGGGAATTGGCTCACTCCCAGTATTTAGGGAATGAGTAATAGGTATAGAAAGTTTAAAGTTTTTCCCAAGTCTTATATTTAACTTCCCTGTTTGTCCTTCTTGGATAAGTCTTCCTATTGGTTGCCCTTTCAATAGGTCAAACTCTATAACATCAAAGATGTAGAAGCTTAAATGAACTCTAGTCCCGTTGACATGGATAGGGAGGACATACAAAATCCCCAAACTTGGGAGAATGTGTCCCAAAAGACTTTTCAATAACTTTGTTGTGGGGGTTAAAGTCATGTGTTCTAATAAATCAAGAACAAAAGATGCAGACATGATATTAATACCCACAACTGGATTGTAAAGAGCATCGAAAGGAGCTTTGTTGGTTTGGCAACTAATGGATATAGAAGGCGAATCTAAATGAATCATGTCAGAGGAAAGCTCTGATTCTTCTAGCCATTCATTGCTAACAACAGACACTAGCTCTTTCGTAGTCTTTTTAAGGAAAGCTTCCTTAGAACGATCTAAAGGTTCTTCACTAGATAATTCCTTAGACTTCTGGGGTCTCCTCATAGTATGGTAATTCGAGGTATTTCCATATTCATTAAAAAGTTCATCCTCAAATTCTAGCATGAAATCCGAACTCTGAGTTTCCTCCTTTTCTAGTGGTTCAGGATCTGGGATAGCGGAAGTTGGTGATGGGTCTAGTAAAGGTTCGGGTTCAGCTATCAAAGGTTCTTCCTCTAGTGGCTCTTCTTCTACTTCCTCAGGGGTGTTATCTAAAATTTGGTAAGAATGCTTCTCCCCGCAGTTGCGGAGACATGCAAAAACGAGCCTCCCAAGGCTGTTTTTAGAAGAGTTGAGGATTTCCTATCAAGACCCATATAAAAGTGTTGAAGAAGAATGGGGTCTTGAATGGCAAGGTCTGGGCCAGTATTGATAAGATTATTAAAGCATTCCCAAGTCATGCCTAGAGATTCTTTCTTCTTTTGTCTAAAAGTTAGAACCTCTGCATGAAGTTTGACTACCCTGGAGATGGGAAAGAATTGTAGGCAAAAGCCAGAACATAAAGCTCCCCAATCTCCTTGTCTCCTATATTTCCTATCCAAGTATATGTGCAAGCTATAATCCAAACTCTCAGTTGTCCATATCCTTCTACACATGGTAAATATGCTTGGGCAAGCAACATGGATTCAATTGAATTTCAATTCATATATTTGTGTAAGGGTTGTCATCAATTACCAAAAAGGAGGAGATTGAAAGCTCTAGTTTGATTTTGGTGAATTGATAAAAACCTAAGTGCTAACCTAGTTTATTAAGTGATCATGAGATAGGTAGCACATTCCAAGTGGTGAATTGATGCTTACTGGAAATGATCGTACGCTGAGGTCCAGCGTCCGATCACTTCAAAGCAGTGCGTCCAGTCATCACTTGACCGTTGGGATCGGGTGCTCAATATTTGAAGAGAGGGGATACATGGCGTGCATCGCACGACCAGACGTTGGGGTCCTACGTCCGGTCGATATGACCAGAGCGTCCGGTCACCCCTTGTTGTGCCCAGTGAAGGGGTAAACGGCTCTATTTCGTGGGGGCTTCTATTTAAGCCCCATGGCCGGCTCAAGGTCACTCTCTTGGCCATTTGCATTGACATAGCAATCTTGTGAGCTTAGCCAAAGCCCTCCCACTCATCTCCATCATAGATTCAACATCTTTGTGAGATTGAGAGTGAATCCAAGTGCATTGCTTGAGTGTTTGCATCTAGAGGTACTTGGTGTTCATGTTTCACTGTGGGATTCGGTTGTTACTCTTGGTGGTTGCTGTCACCTAGATGGCTTGAAGCAATGAGGATCGTTGAGCGGAGGTTGGTGATTGTCTCCGGCTCCAATCGTGGTGATTGTGAGAGGTTCTTGACCTTTCCTCGGCGGAGAGCCAAAATGTACTCTAGTGAATTGCTCGTGGCTTGTGTGATCCTTATCTTGTGTTGGTTGTGCGGCACCCTATTGAGGGTTTGGCGTACGATGCCAATTAGCGTGTGAACCTCCAAGTGAGTGAATCGCCACAACGAGGAGTAGCTTACCGGCAAGCAAGTGAACCTCGGTAAAAAATCATTGTGTTTATCATTTGATTCCGAGGTGATTGGTCTTCATTGATATTGATTTTTGTGATTGATTGGTTCACTCCTCGACATGGCGGTATAACTATCTTGCTCTCTCTCTTTACATTTCCGTAAACTAGTTGTCAAGCCTTTTAGTATAGCTAGTTGTGAGAGCTTGTTAGTTTGGTTAGTATGGCTCTTTAGTTAGCTTTTGAGAGCACACTAATTTAGTGTAGTGTCATAGCTATTGTGTGGATAGAAACTATATAAACTAGAATTATGGTAGATAATTTGCTTTTTAGTAGGCTAGCGCAACACTTGCTTCGCCTCATAATTATCTAACCGGTTGATTAAGTGTTGTTGTAGAAATTTTTAATAGGCTATTCATCCCCTCTAGCCATTAGGACATTTCACCTAGGGTTTCCCATTTGGTGCACAACAATGAACCAATAACATAACTACATGCACCTAGGTTTGCTAGTTTTTTCACGTCTTGACATCATCCTATGGTTGTATAATACATATATTGAATCGATGCAAAAAAAACTAGGAGAGGAGCGAGGATACCTTGCTCTCGAAGATCTACGGATCAAATCAAAGTTTTCAAGATCCAATATGCCGATTCGTGAGGTAAGGTGAAGTGGGAAGAGAAAAACCTGAGAGGGAGGAGAAAGAAGAGGAAGAACACTCGGACAGGAAGGTTGGGGCGGGGTTAAAATAAAGGTTCGGCGCCAGTCACCCTGGCGCCAAGATCTACGGCGCCAGGGTGACTGGCGTCGAGCTTCCTGCCATGTCACCTTCCACGCTCGCTTCGAGTCTAGGAGCTCGGCGCCAGTATCGATGGCGCCGAGCTAAGGGTCCAGATTCTAAAATCTCCCTTCCAGGAGCCTATTTGTGAGAACCTTGAAAAAAAGGACTAAAATGTAAAAAATTCGGGAGGACCCGAGGAAAATATAGGCCGGCTGATTAAGCTGAGCTCTAATGGGCTGTATGGACACAGGCCGAAAATGCTGTGGGCCGGACGGTCGCAGGCTCAGCCCAGCACACACGAGCGCCGGCCAGGCACGCACGGGCACGGCACACCCCACACTCGTCGTGCAGCTCTCGTCCATCCAAACCCTTTCGCCGGCGATGGCGCAGATCCTCCCCGGGCGACGCCACCGCTCCCCGACCACCTTGTCGAGGAGATCCTCGTCCGGGTCGCCTCCCCCGCCGACCTTGTCCGCGCCTCCGCAGCGTGCGACTCCTTCCGCCGCCTCGTCGCCGCCGCCTCATTCCTCCGCCGCTACCGCTCCTTCCACCCGCCGCTCCTCCTCGGTATCCTCACGGCCCGAAGATTCCTGCCCGCCGAAGCTGGCCACCCCAACGCGCTCACCGCGCACGCCCTCGTCCGCGCCGCCGACTTCTCCTTGGCCTACCTCCCTCCGTGCCAACGAACCGGCTGGATTGGGTTCTCCTGATACGCTATGAGGAGCGTGCGGGCGGGCATATCCTCCCGGAACTCGCCGTATGCGACCCCTTGACGCGGGGGTGCACGCCGCTGCCTACCATACCAGAAAGCCTAGTAGCCTCCGTCCTTGGTCTGGCCCGGGGCGAGCACATCGGAAATTTCATCGTTTTCTTTGTCCCCGCAGCAGACTACGAGGAGGAACAATTCAGGGTGGTTGCCTGGACGTACTGTGGTGCACTGGCTGTGGCATTTGTCTACTCTTCGCTTTCTGGCACCTGGTCCGATGGCATTTCTATCGGTTCGGATGCGCCAGGCTTCCACGTTCAACAACAATTCACAACACCCGTGGATCTGTGGCCCAGTTATGCGTATGGTTGCTTCTACTGGAAACTGCAATCTTGCAACAAGTTGCTCAAGCTCGACATTAACAGGATGGCCTCCCACCTTACCATGAAGATCGGTGTGTTATTGTTGTGGAGGCTGGTGAAGGAAGGATTGGGATAATTACTCGTGCCGGTCCAGAATTTCCTGAGCTTCTGCGCTCCATTTGGCAAAATGACGCTTGAAATGACAATGAGCATGCGACGGAGTCTGCAATCCAGCTTCCCTCTGATTATTACTGCTATTTTGTTTTCGGTGTGGCAGAAGGATATATTATCATAGCAGGCTTCGAGAAAGCCAGTGCTAGAAGTTTAGCGTTTTTCTCGCTTAATATCAAGACATGTGAGGGTCTGTTCTGTTGAAATTGACCATGAAATTGACCACTACAGTTACACTCCGTTTCTGTACTTTGGGTACCCACCATTCTTATCACCGAGAAGGATATGAAGCTGTAAGTCTTTTATCATAATTTTGACTGCCCTTTTGCATTCTTCTTTAAGGCACTGTCACTTCATTTGTTCCAAATATAAGCGGCTTTTCTAGTAAAAGCTATGCATTAGACATAGTGTATATCTAGATGCATAGCAAAAGTTATGTACCTAGAAAAGCCTAAACTAATTATAATTTGGAATGGAGGGAGTACATGCCATAGGACTATGATTATTTTTGTTGTGTTCTTGTTTTGCCTATACACACTGTCATGTGTACCATGGATTGCAGTTGCATCAAAATCTTCTCTAGGACCTTGTGGTCACCGTGTAGTGTGTGTGCTATTTGCCACCTGCCAAGGTATAGACTATTAGGTTATTCTTGTTTGTATTTTCACATGGTTTCATGTATTCTGCTATCATGGAAACAAGCCTATCCAGAAGACATCCACAATTTTGTGTGTGTGTGTGTTTTCAACAATGAGTGCCACATCAATGGGACCTTGTACTATCACACGTGTCATGGAAGATGGAACATACCTCTATTCTCAATAAATTGAAAAAAAATGATTTCTCCACAAGCTGTTGGACATGGGCAAGAAGCATAAATTTTACTTCTCATTTACCCTTATTGATTCTTTCACAACTGTAATTGCATTCGTTATTGTCTGGTTGGGTAGTGATCAGTTCCTTCATCGATTATCTTTCCAAGCTTAGTTTCCTAAACATTGACTAAAGCATCATAATGACTTTATGACATTTTTGGCATGCGTGGAGATTCACATTTTTGGCTTGCCAGCTTGCGTTATAGTGGCTCATTCAGTATATTGTGATCTGTAAGAGTATGTGAACCGAGTTTTAGTGATGTTTTCTTCAACATTTTACTTTTTAAATTAACAAATATCATTTTGAGCTTACAGAAATATGACTTATTGTATGTGCCATAAAAAACTGGCTCAGCCTAAGCATGCCAAACAGGCCTTTGGTGGTTTTAATGGGCCTAGGGTATTGTTTCTCATGCATGTCCTTGGACTCATACTTGTTTGCACTCTAGTTATTGTCAATAGTTTACTAATTCTCGTGCTGTTAATAATATTGTCTTGTGACAGACCACTTCATCCATAAGCGCTAGACTAGAAATTACTTATAAAGGCCAATAGGCAGTAAAGGGTGCACTTATTAATGATGATTGGCTAACATATAATTAAGCTAACTAGCTTAGATGTTAATTTCTCCAAAAGATTTGTTAAAAGAGGCTGGGCGCTTACATGAGGTTAACGAGTGCAACCTCCATCCGCCCCTTGCCCCCAAACACACACATACAAAATCATTATTACATTAATCCTAAGTCAATAAGTTCGTAGAGAAGATTGTCAACATTTATGACACCAAATAGGTATACTATGAAGATATGTTCCACGGTCAATTGGTATATTTTTGTATAACCTTTGTTCAATGTGTTAAAGAAGACATTAAGCGTACACTTAGGTATGATTACTTGGAAAATGGAACCCAGTGTGTCGTTTAGGCCCTGTGCGGCAAATTCTAGGTGACGCAGAAACATGAAAAGGCATCTGCCTTGCAGTCTTTTCACAAGCGCGGGCAGGAGCAATTGCGTGAGTGCAAGGGGAATTGAGCATGTGGGAGCAAGAAAACAAAGCACGAGGGGATATGTTGCTGGGTGGTGGATAGGGATTGCAAGTTTATAACCTGAGCCCCTCATGTGCTTGCGTTGCGCCGCCGCTGTCATTTCCTCCTTGCATGACCGCCGGAGAGGGAAGTGAGCTCGATCTCTTCTGTCTCCACATCACGTGTGGCCTCCTCTCCACCCCTCCCTTCTCGTGTCGCCACTGGAGCAGCCTTGGTCCTCTACCTGCCAAACTGCCAACCGACATGGACGTGCGACCTCTGTCTGCCTGCCAGCAGGATCCCCCTGCCTCTGTCAACTCCTGGGTTTGTCATCCTCCCAGACCCCGTGCTTCTCAGCTCAGACCCCAGGCTCATGTTACTGCCGCACTTCTCTGCAAGTGCTGTATGCAAGTCTGAATGATTGAAACCAAATTGCCCCTGATGTCTGAATGTTTTCCATCTTCCTGTGGAATTGAATCTGGGCATTGATGTGTTGCATTTTTTTTGTTAGTTTCTGATTAGTGGGTGTGTCACTTGTGTGCTAGTACCTAGTAGCGCCTTTTATTGTTATGAACCTTTGCATTCTTTCAGCCCTGAATCTGCAACTCATGACAACTGTACATGCTATGAGCCTGGGTCGTCGATTTCAAAATGAACAATGAGTATGAACCTGTTAATGTGAGCAGAGCAATCCTACTAATGCTCTCAACATTTAGACTTCTGTCCTTTACATTAATTTCAGAATTAAGTCTGAACCTGATAATGATTTTTTTTTTTAAAATGCACAAACGCTCATTCACGTTTAATCTGTGTTTGATGCCTTTTGGAACTTAGTTTTTCAGGGAACATTCATCATATTACACATATTTATTTCTTTTGTGTCGTCGTAGATATTTGGGGTTGCAACTAAGGTAGCTTATGTTGAAAAGAACAACATTATTTCATTCTTTTTTTGACATCATACAGTTGTATCGTTTTTTATTCTTATAACTCAAGGACCAGAGAATGGTGCATGACTGCATATTGTTAGGGTTGGCTGCAAGTAAATTTGTTGTCATTTTCTTTATTATTCTCCAATCTTTCATGCAAATTAATGATTTCAATGTATGGAGTCTGCTCCAAGTCAGTGAAAAAAGTATTTTGATGCTCCTTCCATTTTGATACTCTTTGGCAATGAGGCTGAACTTATGCACTTCAGATTTACTCACCTAAGTCTTCTTAAAAAACTTTTACACACCTAGATTATCAAAACTGTGGGAACTGGGAAGTAATGGTTGCATTGCATCTGCAATGTTTTTTTGCCCCTTGCATGACTAAAATTACGATCAAGGTGGTGCCTTCTTCAGTGTCATGGTGATGTAGAGATAGGAGATGATGGCAATGGCGATGCTGCTTGTGTTCTACTAGGTTCTTTCGGCAGTCGTTCATCTTTTTATATCCTCTGCAACTCTCGTTATCATTGGGTCTGGTCTAGTTATAAAACTTAGTTGGTCTATGCGTTCAAGACTTCAAGTACTAATGTAGTTGGAACACTTGGTACTTAACTCCATATATCGAGTATCAGATTTGTCTGGTTGTTTTGGAGAACTAGGACAACGTGATAATGACAATAGAAGGCAGATCTATGTCGCACTGAATGGCTATGTATGCTATTTCTGTAGCTGATTGAATTGTCGAAGATATCTGTGGCAATCAGATGCACATTAGTGGTTGGAAGAAGGGTGTATCGCACCGATTCACTAAACACAAGCTAGTACAATGGTATTAAAAATTCATGAGTTCAGGATCACATTAGACAGGCAGCCATACCAAATGTGACTTGAAACTGCTGCTTTTCAGTGCTCCAGTTTCATAACATGACGATGGAACTTTGGATCAGTCTCATACGCCGCGTGTAACACCCCAGTGTTAAACATTGCATTTGGCACTTGCATTTCATGAGCACAAGCATCATCCAAGCATTTATGAGCATGAGCATATGAAATCTCATCTTATTTTTACAAATTATCACATGTGATGTTGATTATATACATGTATATGCTTGTGATCATGCATTACATTTGGCATTTGCATTTCATGAGCACAAGGATCATCCAAGCATTCATGAGCATGAGCATATGAAATCTCGTCTTATTTTTACATATTATCACATGTGATGTTGATTATATACATGTATATGCTTGTGGTCATGTGTGACCAATGCAAGAGATGGTTGTGAGGTAAAAAAAAAACACCTTAGACACATCTAGGATGGAAAATGGAACAATGTTTGTATTCATGACATGGATCAATTTTGCTTCTAAGTACTAGTTTACTCAAAACTTTATTTTTTAGGATACTACTTTGACTAGAGTTGAACTATAGCATGGAGTATTTGCATGGTAGTGCACCCTTAATAAAAGTTGTAGCTCTTGACATGGGTAACAAACTTTATTTATTTAAGGGTCATGAGCTAATTCAGTGTCAAACGTGGTCAAATAGGGCCCACAAGAAGCCATAGTATGCTGTTTTCAGGACTTAGAAATTTTGTTAAGTCAAAAAGCTGTTTACAGTTTCAAAGTAGCCCACTTTGGAGCTTTCTAAATTGAAAACCATGGTGAATTTGACAAATCTTTCTAAAGCAAAGTTGTAGATCTCGTGTAGCTCTACATTTTATATCAATGAAGTTTTCACAAACTCGGCACGGATTAGGAGGTAATTAGGCGCAAAGTTGCTCCATCAGTCGGTTCGATGGCCGGTTTGAACCAGCCACCGCGCGCACCGTCGTGGCCGACCACGCTAGGGCTCGCCCGTCGTGTGGCGCCGCACGCTTGCTGTTGCCCCTGTGTCGCTGTGTCAAGAGGGAGAGTGAGCCAGCCGCTCCTCATTCACACTCACTTGCGCCCTCACTCTCTTCCTCCCGCTCGCACTGCTAGAGCGTACCACCGCACCCACCATCGCCGCCGCGTGCCTCTGTCGTGCTTACACGCTGTCCACGTCGCACTACCAACCAATCCATCTCACCCATAGCTCCGCCACCATCTCCTCTACCTCCCTGACTCGCCATTGTAGCCGTTCGAGTCCAGGTGAGGCCATATTGCACGTCGTCGTCTCCGCCATGGCTGCGGTGCGCCGCCGAGCTCGAGCTCGCCCATGGCCAGTCATCTCCACTGCTCCTACATTCCTCTCATTTGGTTTGTCGTCGCCGTAGGGTCTAGATGCTAAGGCCGAAGCCGGTTTAACCGCTACCGCCGTCATCACACGGGAATGCATGACCGCGCCGTGCGCGTCCGCCATGGCCGCGAGCACGAGCTCGCCGCGGCCAACCCCAACCGGTCACCCTTAGCTCCCTCTAGTGACCTTTACCGTGTCGCCTAGAGCTTTAGCACTTTCCTCAAAGACGGAGACTTGCCTTCGATCGCCGTCTTGTCGGAACGGCGACGCACCGCCGTGCTCTGTGCGTCGCCACACTGTCATGCACGTGGCCAGAGCACACCGCGTCGCTTCATTGTGCCCTAGACCTAACCCTAGAGGTCTGCTAGGACTCCCTGATGCTGTAGCGTTGCTCGCCTAGCCATGTCGTTGCCGGAGACGACGATCCCATCGTCGAGCACCTCCGTCGTTCCGCCATTGCCACCGGCGAGGTAGCTCTGGTGATCTGCTGGGCCAACCAAGCATACTAGTCGATGCGCGAGGGTGTGGGGACCACAACGCCGGTGACCTCGCCGTCAGCGAGTTTGTCGCCGGTCAACCGCGTGCTATGCTTTGTGTGTCTGTTGGGTGGGGTCGAGTTGACTGCGGGACCTGCGCGTCAGTCACTATGGGTGCATTGGACCGGGTGTACGTAGCGTATTTAGGGTTTTTGAATTTTTTCTTTATTTATATTCACAGATTTTGTAGCAAACTTGCAAAAATCATATCTAGAGCTAGGAGTGTCCAAATTGAGTGAACCAAATTTTGTTAGATTCATCATGAAGTGTACTATTTGATAAAAATATGAAACATACTGTTTGGGATATTTTTCTAGGGGAATTAAGCTAGATAAGTGCTTTTTCAATTAGTTTCTATCTTGTAAAATGCATAACTTGAGCTAGAGAGATGCAAAAATTGCGATTCTAATTTTTTTGGTCTTGTGTTGACGTGATCTAGCTAGGAAAAATACTAAATCTACATTAGGCATACTTGAAATATGGTTTTATTATTTAACCTTGATTAATTGGGGTAAAAATACATAACTTGTGATCATGAAAATTCTTACACAGTATTCTTATGCTAGGATGAAAGTAAGAAAAATATGAAATATGTTGTTTGACACTTTTCACTAGGCTAGACTATTTTTGCTAAAATAGGCTTATGCAACTGGTCATTTTTGTAGAGGTCGCTATACTTATCCAAATGACATGAAATTTGTATAGTAGACTATTGGAGTTATATATAGACTACTGTAATTTTCTTAGGATTTATTGTGAACTGAGAATATTTATCCTTTAAATCACCATAGTATATAAGAAAATTAATAAATGCATGTAAATAAGTTATTGAGGCTTAACCATGGTATTTTCTATGGTGCCTGTGATGCATATGATCTGTTGATATTAGTAATTGTGCTTAAAATTAATTGGTTATAGGCAGCTAGTTAATTATTGCTCTATAATTCAACTAGAGGGCTACATATGTAGTTTCTGTTGTGGTGACAATTTCGTGATGATAATGATGTCTTCTGTGAAACTTGTTAATAACAAAGTTGTAGATAACGTATTCATATATATTGTCCTAAAATTTTACAGTTATAGTGTGGCAAAATCGACTAATTTATAAGAGCACAAGTATAACGGCAACCAACGCAGCGATCACACTGTTATACTTGAGCCCATATAAACCCGGTAGTCCGTCGAGTATCATGAAGGATCTTGAATAATCCAATAGTTCATCAAGATCGTACATGATTCAGCATATAAGTCACATATTACATAAGTTCACCATAGTTCAACATACATCGGAGTACGAAAAGAGTTATTACAATACCAAGTTCAAATACAGTAGTAGCGGAAGCAAAGATAGTTTTTAAACTAACATCTCACACCATTGCTCAAATACTTGTCAGTTTATGATCACATTCCATAAAAGCATCATAGATTAGATATATAGAAGCGTCTTGTCCATGGCCTACTCCTCGTCCACAGCGGGACAAAAGCAGTTCTTATAATATCCATGATAGACCATGTTATCTGTAATAAGTGGGAAATAAACCCTGAGTACAAGAAGGTACTCAGCTAAACTTACTCGTCATAAACCAAAAATAAAGTGACTCCAAGGATCATACAAGGCTTTATAAGTGGAGCTAGCTTGAGAACATTTTGCATAAAAAGCCACCAGTTGAGCTATATATTTTATAATTCGGTTCCAAGTTGATTGTAGCTATTCATCTCTATATTAGCATCTAATCTGTGCCAAACATGTGATGTATGATTATGTAGCATAACAATAATAACCATAGCCGGTGTAATATTTCCATATTCATCATAACCATCAAATTTCATAGTTCAATTATTACGATGTTGAGACTAGTCGAGTTTCTCACTATTCGTGAGAGACGACGATTCGAATCGGTTGCAACCAGGTGGGCAGTTATTCCTAACACAAACCCACACTTCCTCCGTTAGGGTCGTGTCGGGTCACCTTTGGTCATGCATATTTCGCGGGTTCGATCAGCGCCGTAGCCTTAGGGACACTATCGGATGCCAGGTCGATCAGGACTCTAACCTGTCCTTGGCCTTACACCGGCTTCCCGCACATCCTTACTACCTCTAGTGTGCGCACTCTAACAGAACGAGGCCCGACCTGAGTTGAGCTAGTCGGCTTCACGGTCGGAACGAGTTATCCAACCACCTAAGTGAGAGGCATGCATTCAATCTTGATAGAAGCTTCAACAACGACACGGTTCTTAATCGACACAGGTGGAATCACATGAGTCAACCTACACATAGACCTCGCCCGGCCTCTAGTTACATTATCCCATGGTTCTTTTTCCACGATAGCAAATATAGCCAACCATGCTCTGGTATCCACCTATATCTCGCAGGTGACAGGAAATCAACCAATTTCTACCGGTCTAAGCATGACTAAGCATATATTCGATCATGGACCTATACAGGGTTAAAGGTATATTTCTGGACAAGAAAGATATATGCTTCAAGTGTTTTCAATCAACTCCTATAACCTAATGCATCAAACATAAAGGACACAAGTGATATTTGTAAAAACATTGAAGGCTTAGAATGCTTCGGGGCTTGCTTTTTATAAAAGAGGTGGGCTTATGATCCGGGCACTCCGGTAACTCTTCTGGGACCTGCTCTTCACCTTCTAGAGCTCCTTGCTGCGGTGCCTCCTGGTCCTCTTGGTCCACAACCTCGAATTTTAATAGCGTGATTCCTTTCGACGATCTTATATGCATGAGCGCAAATTAAGATACAATAATACATAGGTAGAGATATGAATGATATGGTATGATGCATAAACATAAATTTCCTTAATAACAAGGTACTAAGGTGATAGCAAGATTAATTGTATTTTACTAAGTAGGTGCATATCTCTTCTCTAGTAACTAATCAAACATCCATTTAAAGCATTTTCTGGACTGTAAGACAACAACCACTTGTTTTGACCTTAACGAGAGTTTTACATATTCAAATAATATGATCTTGGACTTTTTGGAAAGTTTATAAAATTATCTATAACTTTCATATAATCATCATAAGTTGATTTAGTAGTTAGCCAGGTCAAACAATTCAATCATTCAGATCTATCTAGAGAATAAGCAACACTTGTAGCAGACTTCTAGAAGCTATAACTCTCAAACCCTTTGGCCTATAACTATGAAATTTTAGGACAATATAGATGAGTAAGTTATCTACAACTTTATTATCAACAACTTTCATAGAAGAGATCATTATCATCATAAAATTATTACCACAACAGAAACTACACATGCAGCCATCTAGCTTAATTATAGAGCAATAATTTACTAGCTGCCTATAACCAATTAACTTTGAGCATAACTACCAATACCAAAAGACCATACACATTACATACACTATAGAAAACATCATGGTTAAGCCCAATAACTTATTTACATGCATTTATTAATTTTCTTATATAATAAGGTGATTTAAAGGGTAAATATTTCCAGTGCTTAATAAATTTTGAGAAAATTACAGTAGCCTACACATGATCCCAATAGTCTATTGTACAAATTTTATTTCATTTGGATAAGTATAGTCACCTCTATACAAATGACAGGTTGTATAGGCTTATTTTAGCAAAAATAGTTTAGCCTAGTGAAAAGTGTCAAACAACAGATTTCATATTTTTTCTACTTTTCTTTCAGCACAAGAACACTGTGTAAAAATTTGCATGATCATAATTTATGTATATCTACCCTAGTTAATTTCACCAGAAACTAGCAATTATTCTAGGATAAATAGTAAGACCATATTTCAAGTATGCCAACTATAGGTTTAGTATTTTTTCTAGCTAGAGCATGTCAACACAAGATCAACAAAATTGGAATCACATTTTTAGCATTTCTCTAGCTCAAGTTATGCATTTTACAAGATAGAAACTAATTTAAAAGCACTTATCTAACTTGATTTAATCCCCCAGAACAATACTCCAAACAATAGGTTTCATATTTTTATCAAATAATACACTTCATGATGAATCCAACAAAATTATGTTCACTCAATTTGGACATTCCTAGCTGCAGTTATGAATTTTTGAAGTTTGCAACAAAATCTAGAAAAATAAATAAAGAAAAAATTCAAAACCCTGACCGACAGCTGGGCCCCGCGGGTGAACGGGCCCATGCGTCAGCGAGACGTAGCAGGGCACGGCGGTTGACCAGCCACATCTCATCGACGGCGAGCTCATCGGTGGCGAGGTCATCGACGTCGTGTTCCCCATTCTCTCGCGCATCTACTGGTACGCTCGGTTGGCCCGGCGGATCACTAGAGCTACCTCGCCGGCAACCATGGCAGCACGGCGAAGGTGATCGGCGGTGCACCGGCCGACTCCGGCCATGATGGGCCAGGGCGAGCTCGGCTATGGCTTCATGGTGACCTAGCGGACCTAGCGGGCGTGAATTAGGGTTAGTTGCGGCGTCGGAGGGGCCCGATCGCGTGCATGGCAGCACGACGGTGCGAGCACGGCCATGGTGAGGTCACTATTTTGATGAAATGGCGGTCGGTGATGGGTGTATGTCATGGGATAAGTTGCTGGGGTTCACGGTGGCGCTAAAACACGCGTTAGAGGGGGATGACAGGGACTGGTTAGGGATGGCTCCGGCGAGCTCATGCTCGTGGCCATGGCGGACGCGCATGGCGCAGACGTGCGTTCCCACATCGACGCAGCGGTAGCGGTTAAGCGGGTGGTGGCTCTAGCTTCTAGGACCTACGGCGAAGACGGGCCAAATGAGAGGAAGGTAGGGGGAGCAGTGGAGATGGCTAATCACGAGCGAGCTTGGAGCTCGGCGGCGCACTGTGGCCATGGCGTCGATGGCGACGCGCAACGTGGCCTCACCTGTGCTTGTCTAGTGGCACTAGTTGCTCGAGGAGGTGAAGTAGATCATGGCGGAGCTACATGCGAGGTGGATTGGGTGACGGTGCGGTAGTGGCGGCGCGGTTGGCTGGAGATGACGTGACGGCGGCGGTGCTGCGCTTTGCTCTGCTATGGAGCCGCACTTGAGCGAGATGGAGAGGGCGAGAGCGAAAGTGAGGGCTTGAGGGCGTGGGTGGCCAAGTGCTCACCTTTGTGGCGCGGCAGGGCAGGCTAGCACCGGCGTATGGCTGCCACGCAGGGCGCGCGGCCTGCGCTGGTCGGCCACGACGTCGCACGCGGCGCCCAGTTCAGAACAACCATGAGGCCAACTGATAGCAAGTTCAAGCACTTGGTACTCCTAATCCGTGGCGATTTAGCAAAAGCATCATTACTAAGAATTGTAGAGCTATAGAAGATCTACAACTTTGCTTGAATGATCTTGGTCTAATTCGAGCTGGTTTTCAAATTACAAGGCTCCAAAGTGGGTCACTTGAAACTGTAAATAGTCAATATTTGATTGCTACTTTGGAGCTGTTTTTGACTATGTTAGGCACTGAATTAGCTCATGACTCTTAAATAAAGTTTGTTACCCATGTCAAGAGCTACAACTCTTATTAAGGATGCACTGCCATGCAAACACTCTATGCTATAGTTCAACTCTAGTCAAAGTAGTATCATGAAAATGAAAGTTTTGAGTAAACTTGGACTTAGAAGCAAAATTGGCCCATGTCATGAATACAAACATTGTTCCATTTAACATCCTAGACCTGTCTAAGGTGTTTTTGAGACCTCACAACCATCTCTTGCAATGGTCACATATGATCACAAGCATATGCAGGTATATGATCAACATCACATGTGATATAGACAAGGTGAATGAAATGAAACTCATATGCTTATGCTCATGAATGCTTGGATGATGCTTGTGCTCATGAAATGCAAGTGCCAAATGCAATGCTTAACACTAGGGTGTTACAACCCCTCCCGCTTATAGAAATCTCGTCCTGAGATTTGAATGACCTACCATTCTTCATAAAAGGCGGGGTAAACTTCACGTAGGTAATCCTCTCATTCCCATGTAGCATCTTGTTCACTGTGGTTATTTCACACCACCTTGTAGAACTTGATGACCTTGCTCCGGGTTACTCCATTTCTTCCAAAACTCGTATTGGTTTCTCTTCATAAGTTAAGTCGGATTGGAGCTTAGTATTGGTGGGTTCAATGGCTTCATCAGGTACGTGAAGACATTTTCTTAGCTGAGAAACATGGAAGACATTGAAAATCGCACTCATTTCTAGGGGAAGTTGCAACTTGTAGGCTACCTTTTCCTTCCATTCAATAATCCAGTACGGTCCTACATACCTGGGTGCAAGCTTCCTCTTTACTCCAAACCTCTGCACACCCTTCATGGGTGAAACTTTTAAATACACATAATCTCCCATTTCAAAGGTTAGTGGTCTTCTTCTTTTATCAACATAACTCTTTTATCGTGCTTGGGCTGCTTCCATATGGCCTTGTATAATTCGAACCTGTTGTTCGGCTTCCCTAACAAAATCAATGCCGTAGTACCTCCTTTCTCCGGGCTCAACCTAGTTCAAGGGGTCCTATATTTTCGGCCATAAAGTGCTTCGAAAGGAGCCATATTGATACTCTCTTGATAACTATTATTGTAAGAGAATTCCGCAAAAGGTAGCCACTTCTCCCATGATCCTTTAGAGGATATAACACATGCTCTCAACATGTCTTCTAAGATTTGATTCATGCGTTCAGTCTACCCAGAGGTCTACGGATGGTGCGCTGAACTTCTGATCAGTTTACTTCCCAAAGCCTTATGCAAATGTTCCCAAAAGTGAGCTATAAACTGTGGTCCTCGATCTGAGATTATGGTCCTTGGTACCCCATGTAACCTCACGATCTGAGAAACATATAGCTCGGCATATTTCGCAACGTTATATTGTGTGTTGACCGGTACAAAATGTGCTGACTTGGTAAGGCGATCCATAATGACCCATATTGAGTCGTAACCTTGCTGTGTATGCGGGAGGCTTGTAATAAAGTCCATACTTATTTCCTCCCATTTCTAGCCTGGAATGGACAAAGGTTGGAGCAATCCAGCAGGTTTCAGATGATCTACTTTGACCCTACTGCAAGTATCGCATCTAGCAACATAGGCAGCGATTTCCTTCTTCATCTTGGTCCACCAAAAATAGGTTTTTAAATCTTGATACATTTTGCTACTACTTAGATAGATAGATAACTTGGATGAATGAGCTTCATCTAAGATTTGATTTCTAAGTTCACGGTCCTTCGGTACCACTAGTCGGTCCTTAAACCATAGCACACCTTTTTCATCCAATCTAAAATGCTTGGTTTCTTGTTCTTCCATTTTTCTCTTGATGTGAAACACGCCTACATCTGTCTTCTAAAGTTCGATGATCTTGCTTTCAAGTGAGAAACTGACAGTGATGTTGTATAGCACAACAGAATGCAATAAATTAAACCCATCCTCCAACAATGTTTTGAAGGCATTACAATGAGATTTCTGACTAAGTGCATCTGCCACAACATTGGCTTTTCCTGGATGGTAGTGCACTTCCAAATTATAGTCCTTGATCAGTTCTAACTATCTATGCTGTCTTATGTTTAGCTCTGGTTGAGTGAAGATATACTTAAGGCTTTTGTGGTCAGTGTATATGCGACATACGTTTCCCAACAAGTAATGTCTCCATACCTTGAAGGCATGAACAACTGCGTTAAGTTCTAAATCATATTTAGGATAGTTGACTTTATGCTTTCTCAACTGCCGAGAAGCATAGGCAATGACTCAGCCCTCTTGCATTAGCACACAACCAAGATCGGTCCCTAATGCATCGCAAAACACATCAAAGGGCTTTTCTATATTGGGTTGTGCCAAAACAGAAGCTGTTGTTAATAAGGTCCATAGTGTGTAAAAGGCAGCCTCACACTCTAGAGTCCAATTAAACTTCTCATCTTTCTGAAGTAATCTGGTCATGGGTTTAGCTATCTTGGAAAAATAGGGAATGAAACGATGATAGTAGCCTGCCAGCCCTAGAAAACTCTGAACTTCATGAACTAAAGTCGGGGCCTTCCAGTCCATGACCTCTTACACCTTAGATGGGTCTATAGAGATTCCATTTTCAGATAATATATGACCTAGGAAGGGTACTTTCCTCAACCAGAATTCACACTTGCTAAATTTTGCATACAATTTATGCTCTCTCAACCTAGAGAAGACAATCCTTAGGTGCTCTGCATGATCTGCCTCATTCTCAGAGTAAATCAAGATATCATCGATAAACACAACCACAAACTTGTCATGCTCGGGCATGAATACCGAATTCATCAAATACATGAAATAGGCGGGAGCATTTATCAGTCTACCAAATACTCATACAAGCCGTACCTAGTTGAGAAAGCTATCTTAGGTACATCTTCTGGCCTAATCTTGATCTGGTGATAGCTTGATCAGAAGTCAATCTTAGATAATACTTTTGTTCTTACCAATTGATCAAACAAAATATGAATACGGGGTAAAGGATACTTGTTCTTTATGGTTACGGCATTGAGCGATCTATAATCCACACACATCCATAATGATTTGTCCTTTTTCTTCACAAACAAGGCTAGACAACTCCATGGAGATGAACTAGGTCGAATGAGACCTTTGTCCAATAACTCATGTAGCTGAATTTTAAGTTCGGCTAGCTCATTTAGTAGCATCCTATAGGGTCTTCTTGAGATAGGTGTTGTACCTGGCACTAACTCAATTCTAAATTCCACATCAATATCTGGCAGCAAACCAGGTAACTCATCTAGGAACACATCTAGAAATTTACAAACTATGGGAATATCACGGAGAGTAGTGGTTTGGATGGCACATGACAAGTTTTGAAGATCAAAACTTTGGGGAAGTGGTACTAGAAAAGCATTACCCCCCTGGGGTTCCCTCAACATAATAGTCCTAGTGGTAGTGTCAATGAGAACTCCATGACCACTCATACAACTCATGCCCAATATCACATCTATGGCCAATCCTGGCAATACTATGAGATCCATAGTGTACTCCCTCTCTTGTATGGAGATAAGCACATCTCTAACTATTTGGTTTGTAGAGATGGTAGCCCTAGCTAAACTTATACTATAACCACCCTTGTCTACTTCAATTATCTTCTGATCAAGCTTAGATGCAAATGTCTGACTCATAAATGAATGCGAGGCTCTAGAATCAAATAAAACAATTGCGGGGTGTTTGTTTACAAGAAACATACCAGCGGTCACAACTTTCCCTGTGGGAATTTCCTCCATGGCTGTATGGTGCACGTACCCAGGACGTGCCTTAGCATTGGCCTGCTTCTAAATTCCCTAATTCGGATTACTGCCTCTCTTGGGATTGGGGCATTCTTTGGCCCAGTGCCCCGTTTGGTTGCAGTTAAAGCATGGCTGGTTGCTTTTTGGCCCTGTGGAGCTTCTTTGCCTGGTATTCCCCTTGGGCATGACAATGGTGAATGCCCTACGAAATGTCTTCTAAGGGCGACTGTCCTGTGCCTTCTGCTGGGGAGGCCTAAACTTTGGCGCTGGTGGACAGAACTGCTGCCGCTAGAGCCCTGGAATGTGATGAACCTGAGGCACCTGCCTTAGCTGCTCTCTTGCGACCCTTTGCTACCGCATGTAAGTTGTTTTGGTTTTCTTGGGTTAGGGCATCACTAACAAATTCATTGTATGTAGCACATCTAGAGTTGGCCATGGTTTTCATCAATTTGGTGCCAAGGCCTCTCTTGAAGATTTCTATCTTTTTCTCTTCGGTGTTCACAAATTCAGGTGCATACCTTGACAAGTTGTTAAGGCATGCATGAACTCGGTCAGAGTTTTTGTCCCCTATGTTAGCCTCATAAACTCAGCTGCTTTCATTCTCATCAACCTTGGGGGTATATGGTGTCCCCTGAAGGCTGTCTTTAATTGCTCCCAAGTGATATCAGCACCATTAGGTATGGCAGACAGATAATGAGTCCACCAGATATCCACAGGTCCTTGCAATTGATGGGACGCGTACTCAGCTTTCATCAGCTCGGTGACTCTCAATAGACAAAATTTCTGTTCGATGGTGTTCAACCACTCATCGGCCCGAAGGGGCTCTTCTGCCTCTTTAAAGATAGGAGGCTTGGTGTCCAAGAAGTCCTTGAATGTATTGAATTGATTTAGCTACGGTCCTCGATTTTGTAGGTGGGCACGAGCAATATTCTACGTAGGGTTTCTTCCATCGCTCTCTGATTCCCCAAGAATTGCACGAAAAACTCATTCGCGAAGGGTGGCGGTGGTGGTGGTAGGTCATCATCATTACCACCTTGACTGGTACCAGCCCCAGTGCGAGTGTGAGTCATCTACAAATTACAACAATAAGTAATTATTGGGTGATGCCGAGAAATTGTAGAGGAATTGTATAATCATGCCCAACTGAATTTACTAGAGAGAATTTAAAAATTCATACAATAAAATAGAGGCATAAAAATTCATTTCCACAACATACATCACTAATATGATCACTTTTCGTACTCGCAATACATTCGCATCCATGTCACATTTTACCGGTACAACAAAACTGGAATTTCATTAGAGTTCAAACCATAGTGGACCAACATGCAAGGTTCCAATATTACATCAAAGTTACATCACGAATATGAAACTTAAACTACAAGTCCATTACAAAAGATAGTGGGGATACATCTAGCGTATCAAACTAGTCACTAAGCTGCTCTACTCGTCAGCGTGGTTGCTGTCAAGGTCAGATATAGCATCATTCTCATCCACAGGAACCACTTGTTCTTCCTCTTCCCAACCGTCATCTTCAGCGAACTTTTTCGGATCCTCTTCTTCTTCTTCAAGGATCGGATGTAGTTGGTTGTTCAGATAATGCACCTAATGCTGAAGATTAACCACCACATTTTGGGCATGAGCAAGCTGATGATGCAAACCCCACTCAATACGCGCCTGCTGTGCTACTTCAGCCTCAGCTCTGTCTCGTGCTGCTTCTGCTAGGGCCGCGCGGTTGTTAGCTAGGATCTGTTGGCGCGTAGCAGTGAATGCCTCGGCACGAGCGGCCTCTAGCTGCTCCCACAGTCCTATCAACATAGCCTGATCGTTAGCCCTTGCTGCCTGGGCTGCATCCCTATCTTCAGCAGCTGCTCTAGCCACCTTCTTGTGCCTACGGGCACGCTTTCTGAGCCGACGTTGTGTAGTTGTTGGTGCAAATACGTGTCAATGCACCTAGCACATAGCAAGCCAGAAGGATCAACTTGATGGAGCAAGGCTTGAGATCCGCTTGGCTTTAACAAATGGCTAGCCAATCCTGTTAATTCTCGAAGGCGTGCTAGTCAATTTGACCTACAATTGTCAAGGAGAGAAAGTTTATCAGTAATTTAAGGTGGAATATGCCGGTTTTTGCCCAGACAGTTCCAAGTGTGCTGCTTTGGGAGTACCCAGACAGAGAAATTGACTAAACAGCCGATACGCGAAGAAATAAGCTATTCAGGACTGTAAAGTTCATGGGTTGTGATTGATTTTATAATAACAAGTACAATGCACGTAGATGTAAGTAAAATCATCAGTTAGGTGGATATTACTAGTGTAAAGCATTGAGCCGATGAGTTCAACAAGAAAGGATATAGCATGCGAACAAATCGACTGTCTAGTACAAATGGATCTACCAACGCTCTAAATCTAATCTGTTACCATCAACAGTGATGTTAGACTAGATCGATGGCAGCTATGATGATAATAACAAACTAAAATAGAAGAATCCATAAAACCATCTATACATTGACAAATTTTCTGAGAGACATGCTATATGCGTGAAAGCACAAGCGAATCGGCTGAAATAGCCGATTTAGGTAGAAAAGAGACTAAAGCATGTGAGCAATCGACTATTTCACATGGATAAATCTATAAACTCATCAGACCTAACCTGTTATCTTTAACAATGGGGTTCGACCGGATCGATGGTAGCCATGATAAAGACAACAAATTAAACCTTTAAAATAAATAGATCTATTTATATTTAATAGAATCATGGAGACATACTGTAGGCATTAAAGCACAGGCGATCGGCTATTTAGCCGATGCAAGCATAGTAAATAGTCAGGGTCATGCCTAGTCAAAAGCAAATCTACTAGCTAGCATCCTCCGATCTAAAGTACTAACAGTGGGGGTCGACCAGATCGATACATCCATAATAGCGAGCTATGGACCAGATTCAACTAGCTAGTAAACCTTCTCTAGATCAGACATGCCTTGACCGCGTGCTATGCACGACCAAGATCGAAGTAGAATGGCCGATGAAACATAATCCATCATTTAAAGTAAGAACCCTCATAATGCAACAAAAACAAATGATGGATTAAAAGGATGTGAGGCCGATCTAGATCGATCTCTATCGGGCAGGTTGATATTGCTGAAAACTAATGGCAATAGGAACATCAGCAAGATTGGTAACTTAATGAATCTGCCAGAAGGATGCCACCCTTAGGTAGAGTCGATAACTTGACCTTAATCTAATTCGAGAAGTGGAGGTTGAACTTAACCGATGCAACCGTACTTGAACTAGATAAGGATCGATAACTAGCTTATGCTAGAGCTCACAGTGGAGGTCAAACTTAACTGATGCAGCCTTATGAACAGAAGTATAAGCCATGACGGTACTTACAGACAAGCCGGAGGTTGGCTAGACCGATGCAGCCCAGCTTGTTGAAGAACTCGCTGAGATCTACACTACTCCTACTCCTAAGAGTTGGTGTGAAACCAAAAAAAAATAATTGGTATTGGTTGATTGGATGTCATTTTTACAATAGCCGGGGTCCAATATTTATACCCAGAACCTAAGCATGAGTCCTACTCAAGTACGATTTATTACAATCTTTGGTATGAAAGAAAAAATTCCTAATTTAAGATAACTTGGACCCTAATCTTTCCCCCTTTGTATAGTCCGACATGTCTTTCTCGACGCCAACCATAACTTATTGGTGTTATCTGTTGATGTCATCCGAAGAGAGCCGATCCTAGTGCTGCATCTAAATCAGCTGATATCGGTCCTTATGCAATCGATTCCTTGATGACTCAATCTTGGAAGTTTTGAGTTCCTGCGTTCTTCTTCCCAAATTTTGGTGTAAACACATGCCCCCCAATTTTGGGATAAAAATAATTTTATTCCAAAATTACCACGTCTGTTCCTTCGATGGGTCCGTAGTCACGGGTAGAGAATCTTGATCTAGGGCCTACTATCCTTCATCTTCATCAACATCCTTGCCTGCTCATGAGCCCATACCTCAAAAGTTTCACGAGAGCATTATTGCTTCACGAGCGCTTGGATTCATTCTTCCAGATCGACTATAAATGTCTGTTCGATTCTGGCAAGAGCAACCCAACAACTCAGTTATGTTTCTCTTCTGCTTGCTTCCTCGAGTGCCCTTGGCTCTGCCAGACCCTCCATGGTCTAATTCTTTGCTATGAGGGTCCTGAGTGGTTAGAAGAATTCTTGTGCATAGGGTGATTGTGTCGCTCATTTTAGCACCTTGTCGAGCAAGAGAATCAACTGCTGCGGTTAGAAGAATTCTTGTGACATCACCTGAGTTTTCTCACCATGATCATAGAGCCGTTCTAGTGTTTGCAAGGGCTAAAATGTGTGGACATCTTTCCCTTGTTCACTTTATCAAATGCTCATCGGGGAAACCACAGACTTCTTTCCCATGGTTTCCCAGCCACCGAGAAATCAGTTGGATATATTTTTAGCAGGTGGTCTTTTCTCTTTCCTGATGCCACTTCTATCTGCGGGCTGATGTGACTCGCTCCATGATGATCTTTGGCCTTGTGGGGATCCTGACTCCCTTCAATCCAAAGCAGTCTAGTGGTTGATCGTTAGTTAATGTAAACCTTTTGTATCAATCCCATGGTATCTTGTAATTATGGAAAGCAATAAGTCCGAATCTATTGTCTTTTGATGATCCGTTCTCTGAATTTTTGGAGTGTTGATCCATTTCCATAACTGACTTTAATTCCATAACCCCAATGAAACCTATCTTCTCATCTCCCGGGCTATATATATGGGCCATGACTGTGGATCAAAAAAACAACCTGCTCCATCCCAAACCTTCTGCGTCTTTGGTGTGATTTGCTTTTCAATAGGCTCGAAGGCATGGACAATGGCAAGAGGTCTGCTGAAGAGACCCTTAACTAGTCTGTGCCACCACGCCAGCGTCTTCATCATCAGGAGGATGCAACTCATGATCTTAGGCGGATGGACCTTCATCTGAACGCGCTGCAGGACGTTCTCGCCGTCTCAGAACATAGGGCCGACTCCACTCAAGCGAGGCTGGCCGAGGCCGAGGCTAGAATCATGGGTGAGATGTCCACCACAATTTTTTGTTTTTCTTAGTTTTGTCTTCAAAATCTTGATTATTTCTCCTTCGAATCTTTCTAGACCTATCGGCCCAGTTGAAAAACCTCCAATCTACTGCAGAGTACACGACAGAATTCATCAACGCTAGGGGTGCCATGCTAGTGGTTCGCCTGTACGATGTCCCAAACCGCGTCATAGAGGTTGCCCTTCACGGTGTTCGTCATGGTGCTGCCGTGGCATTGGCTGTCGCGCAAGCTCGTTCTGGCCACGAGCTTCGACTTCTTTCCCATGGTTTCCTAGCCACCGAACACCCTGAGGACCATGAGCACCTGGTCAAGGATTTCTTCAACACCGCCAACTCCGTAGCCCTTGCCTCCCAAGTTGAAGACATAGTGAACAAAGTGTTCCCTGTCCTTTAGCTAGGAATAGGAGAAGCTAGCAAACAATCTCTTCGTTCTAAATGGCTTCTCTTTTGCCTTGTACTCATGTTCCATGTATCAATTTGTCTTTGTTTTTTTTGTTCCATAGGCGATACATATCGTATCGGCTTTTACCTCTTCAGGTCTATTTTTGAACTAGAGGCGATACGTTCTGGTATCGGCTATTAGAGCCGATGATTAAACAAATTGGCTATTAAGTATTAATCCAAACACTAGGATAATATTTCTTTAGGTATTTTCCATTGATTGCTCTGTCAAACACCTCTTCTCCTAGTGTTTCCAAAATATAAGCATTGCCTGGCGCACAAGGTTTTATTTGATAAGGTCCTTCCCAATTAGGTGACCACTTACCGAACTTGCTGTCTCTTAACCCGATTGGTAATTTTACCTTCCAGACCAAGTTCCCTTTAGAAAATTGTTTGCTCTTGACCTTCTTATTGTAATACCTCACAATTCTTAGCTTATTGGCTTCGATATGCTCAAGAGCACGCAGTCGATGGCAACTTAAGTCTTCTAGGTCATCTATCATAAGATTCTTATAAACTTCGGCTGACAAATCATTTTGTAGTGTGACATACCTTGATCTAGTTTGAATCTCCCAGGGAAGGACCACATCATGACTATACACAAGTTCATAAGGTGATGCTTTAATCGATCCATGACAGACCATCCTATATGCCCATAATGCCTCATTAAGCGTTGAATGCCACTTCCTTGGCTACCCTTCGATCTTTTTCTTGATCAGCTTAATCATAATCTGATTGGACGCCTCTGCTTAGCCATTAGCCTGAGCATAGTAAGGAGAAGAATTTAATAACTTAATTCCAATACTGGCAGCAAAATCTCTGAATTCTTCTGATGTAAACATTGTCCCCTGATCAGTAGTGATAGTTTGAGGAATCCCAAAATGATACACAATATGCTCCTTAACAAAATCTACCATGCTCTTTGAGGTTACCGTCTTCAAAGGAATTGTCTCAACCCACTTAGTGAAATAATCTGTTGCTACCAATATAAACTTATGTCCTTTACTTGAAGGCGGCAAAATCTGGCCAATTAGATCGATTCCCCAACCTCGAAACGGCCATGATTTGATTATTGGATTCATAAACGATGCGGACGATTTCTGAATATTACCAAAACATTGACAATCCTGGCACCCCTTATAATATTCAAAACAATCTTCCAGTATTGTTGGCCAGAAATATCTAGTCCTGTGAACAATCCATTTAATCTTATAAGCCGATTGATGAGCTCCACATATCCCTTCATGCACTTCACCCATCAACTCTTTAGCCTCTTCTTGATTTAAGCATTTAAGCAACACCCTATCGACTATCTTGTAATATAGCTGATCATCTAGCAAAACATATTTAGTCGATTTATACCTTAGTTTCCTAGTAACCTTGTATGATGGATTCTTAAGATAATCGACTATTTCCACTCTCCAATCATTAGACACGGTTTCACTACTTAAGATCTCTTGAAACACTCGATAACCTGATGCACTTTGAGCTAACCGATTAGCCTCTTGATTTTGTGCTCTTGGAATATGCTGAAGAGAAATATGAGGAAACTTCTTGAGTAACTTTTGGCATTCATCATAGTATCCCCTCAAAATATCATCTTTACATTCATATAGACCGATCAACTGATTTATAATTAACTATGAATCTTCAAATACTTCCTAAAAAGTTGAAGTCCCTTAAAATTAGCTTCATATTCTGCTTGATTATTGGTAGTCATTGGTTTAGTCGGAAAAGCAAAGTCAAAACTTGCCCCCCAAGGTGAAGTAATAACAATACCAATGCCACCACCTTACTTGCATGTTGATCCATCAAAGAATAACGTCCAAGGTACCGGCTCTACATAGACAATACTTGACTTATGATGTTGGGTGACAAAATCGCTATTACTTGCCCTTTGACTGCTTTAGCTGATTCATACCTCAAGCCAAAAATCCAACAATGCAAGAATCCACTTTCCCATTCTTCCATTTAATATCGGCATTGATAGCATGTGCTTGATCATATCAGCCTTGGAAACAACTGTACATTCAGTCGATAACAAGTATTGTCGTAACTTAGTGCAAGAGAAATATAAGCACAAGCATAACTTTTCGATGGGAGAATATCTTGTTTCTAGATCCAAAAGCCTTCTACTTAGGTAGAAAATAACTCGTTCTTTTTCTTCAAACTCTTGCATCAAGGCCAATCCAATCGTTTGGTCATCGACCGATACGTATAACTTAAAAGGTTTACCTTGCTGAGGAGGGACCAGCATGGGTGGACATTTCATGTATTCTTTTATCTCCTCAAACGCCTTTTGTTGTATGTCACCCCACTTAAATTCTTGATCATTTTTCAACTTCAACAAGGGAGAAAATGACAAAACCCTTTTCGACAAATTTGAAATAAACCTCCTAATAAAATTAATTTTACCAAGCAAAGATTGCAACTCTGTTTTAGTAGTCGGGGCACTGCCTCATCAATTGCTTTCATGCTTTTTTGACCAATTTCGATTCCTCTCTCGTGGATCATGAAACCCAAGATTTGTCCAGCTGATATTCCAAGGGCACACTTATTGGGATTCATCTTTAGACCATGTTTTCTTATGCACTCCAACGTCTCCCGCAAATTAGCTAGATGTTCTTTGTACCCCTTAGATTTTACCATCACATCGTCAATGTAGATTTAAACAACCCTACCGATCAACTTATAAAAAATATAATTCATTACCCTCTGATAAGTTGCACCGGCATTCTTCAAACCAAAGGTCATCACAATCCATTCAAATAAACTGATTGCGCCAGGGCATCTAAAAGCTGTTTTTGCTGTCTTCCTCAGCCATAAAACTTTGATTATATCCTGCATTGCCGTCCATAAAACTAATAACTTTGTGCCTAGCTGCTGCATCTACCAACATATCAGCTATCGGCATCGGATAACCATCCATGGGTGTAGCCTTGTTCAGATCTCTGAAATCGATGCAAACTCTTAACTTTCCATTTTTCTTATACATAGGAACAACATTCGATATCCACTCTGCATAGTGGCATGGTCGGATAAATTTCGTTTCTAGTAATCTTTCAGTCTCTTTTTTGATATTATCAAGAACATTTGGGTTAAATCTCCTTGGAGTTTGTTTAAATGGCCGATATCTAGGTTTGATTGGCAACCGATGTTCAACAATTGATCGATGTAGACCAGACATCTCATAATATTCCCAAGCAAAATAATCTCTAAATTCCTTCAATAAATCCACCAACTCCTACTTGTACTTAGGATCTAACTTAGCACTTACATACGTCGGCCTAGGCCTATCTCTAGAACCAATATCTATCTCTTCTAATTCATCGGCCGACGTAAAGCTATGTCCTTGTTTGCCATCTGTACCATCTATCGGATTATCCATTAAAATAAATTCTCAAAGCTGACTACTTGGATCGACTGTTGGTTTTCATTATTGACTTTAATGAAGCCTACTTCCCATAGCTTGCTAGAGAAACACTCGAAGTCTTCTAGTTCCCAATACATTGGATCAGCTGTTGCAATACTTACAGAATCATCAGCATGAACCAGCTCAACATCGTCTCCATGCCACTGAATCAAGCATTGATGTATAGTCGACGGTACACAATAATTTTCATGAATCCAATTATGACCAAGGAGTAAACTATATGAACCTTTTCCATCAATGACGAAGAATATGGTGAGCAAAGTCTTACTTCCGATTGTCAGTTCAACGTTTATTGCCCCCTGGTCTTAGATGCATTGCCCCCAAAATCTTTAAGCATCATGTCGATCTCAATCAAATCTTCTGGTCCTTTGCCAAGCTTGCGAAAGGTAGTATAAGGCATAAGATTAAAAGAAGCAACTCCATCCACCAACATTTTGCTCATCGACTTCCCATTGACAAAACCTTTCACATATAAAGCCTTTAAGTGTCAATGCTTGACTGATTTATCGAATATAGCCTGCTGTATTACTCTCAACTTGGCAACTATCTTCTCATATTCCGATTAGTCAAAATCTAAATAGACTTCTTGGTTTGCTGGAGCTCTAAATTTTGACGGCAATACAAAAGCCATTTGAATATTAGCCGATGGTTGACCCCTATTGGTTGTTTGTTTAGCACGCCACACTTGAGGTCTACCAGCCGCCTGAGCCTGTTGTAGCTCTTTGTTCCTTAGGCATTGTACCCTTCTTTTCTAGCTTTTTGTCAAACCTCCTGGACACCATTGCCCTTCCTGCCAAACATACTCTTCCCTATTACCTTCTTCTTCATAATCAGCCCAGTTTTGATCAACAACTCGCTTCCCAAGCTGATCATTAACACTTCTATTTTTTAAGCACCGATCCATATTATTATGATGATACTCTTTCCAAGCATGGATAGACCGGCGGTTGGCTTGAGATTGCCTAAACTCCTAATATTGCTCACTGCACTCTAGGCAGTTATTTCTAGTAGGCAATTTCAAACCTTCATTCTAGCAATGTCTGAAGAAAGGACAATTCTAATGTGATTCAACTTGCTTTCTTTTGTACCTCTCTTTCTTCTATTGACGCTGGTATTCTTTCTCTTCTACCCAACATTTGCCATTGCCATTTTTTCAATAGAATTCAAGATGTGATATGTGGCCTTATCGCCTCGTCCCTTGATGTCTCTCCCTATTCATATCGGCTCTTCTATTGGTCACAACGCCTTCTAATCTCTCTATATTCATCAGCCGACATTTGCATCTCGGGATCGACCGTTCTGGTTTCTTTTGCCCTAGTTGATGTTAGGACTTTAGTCTTTCATTTGAGCAACTTTGCATCAACCATGTTCTAATCTCTTGGGAAAGGATTATCATCGTCTTTCATTTTTGAGGTGTATCAAATTTGAGCTTCCCTTGTTGAATAGCCCTCTGTATTTATTGCTGGAAAATTCTATACTCATTAGTAGAATGAGAAGTGGCATTATGAAATTTGCAAAACTTCTCATTCTTCAACTAATCAGGAGGTAACATAACATGATTGGCGAACAACTTGATCTGTCTTTTCTCAAGCAAGAAATCGAAGAGCTTGTCCGATTTTGTGACATCGAAATCATAGCTCTCCTCGACTCCTCTTCCCCAAGGATTTGGCACCATTACTGTCTTCTTACCCCAATTCCATTCGGCCAAAGCAATCTCTTCTTCTTCATCGTCCTCATAGCTGTCACCAACTGAATATGAATTATAGATTTCGGCAATTACGACACTCTTCTAGAATCGGGTATCTCTGCGTATATTTTGGAATTGGCTATTAAGCACTACCACTCGTTGAGCCAACTGACCTAAATTGTCGAACTCTTGCCCCATCAGCTTTTCTCTCCATGTTGGCAACATTCCTTGAACGGCCAAAGCAACTAGCTGATCATCAGTCAAGTTCAATGAGAAGCACAATTTTCTGCTCTCTCGGAACCTCTGAAGAAACTTAGTGCCCGATTCATTAGTCCTCTGCCTTATAGTCGTCAAATCGGTAATTTTCTTTTCTCCCATCCTAGTATAAAAATATGTATGAAACTTCTTCTCTAGGTCAGCCCAATTGGCAACGGAATTGACTGGTAATGATGAAAACCATGTAAAGGCTGGTCCTGATAGGGACAATGAGAAGAAACAAACTCGATGGGCCTATTCAATGGATGCTTCACCCAACTGTGTAAGATACCAACTGACATGTTCTATTATACTTGTGCTATCCTGGCCAGTGAACTTAGGAAACTCCGGGAGCTTGTAATTTATAGGAAGAGCGACCAAATTATACCACTCTGGATATGGGCATTTTTATGAGAAGGCCTGCCCTTTTGGCTTCAAACCAAACTAATTTTTATCATCTCGGTCACTATAAGCAACAACTCATCAGCATTTGAATCTAGATTTCTTTGCAATTGCAGACCCATCTGTGGATTAAAATTTCGGGTACCTTGATACCCCGGATTTGGAATCATGTGAAGGGTATTGTAATATGTGCCATAATGATATCCTTGTTGAATCCCTATCTGCTAGGTCCTTTGCTAGTTTGCCGCTTGAAGTCTTTGGTTGTAGATGCTGAGATCTGTATCTCTACGAATCCTTTGGACTGATGGCGCCATTCTTTGAGCCGATGATGATATTTGGCCTGATGTGCCAAAATTGACCACTTGATTCTAAACTTGCCCTGTCGGCTGTTGCACATGCTACACTGACGATCCAGGATTATACTTGTCAGGTTCATAAACCTAGGGTCTCTCATGGACCGGCTTCCCAGCAAAGGCTCGACCCAATAGACAATGTTGCGGACCAACGCGCAACTCTTGGGCCGGTCCAAGTACCTAAACAACAGGCCAAAAGGGCGATCCAATCTCTGACCAGAAGCCCTAGCCGAGGAGGAATGGTGCCCGCTTCTAACTCTAGCCCGCCTCTCCGACCGGAGCGCTCGCTTCGGTCTCTAGCCCGCCTCCGGATGGCCTCTCTGACTGGAAGGCCTAGCCAAAACACCACTTCTGACTCCAACCCGCTTCTCCAACCGGGAAAACACCAAACCCCTGCTTATAGCTCCTCTCCGACTGGCGCAATCAGAACCGACTAGGACAAACCGAACCAGGACGCCCTCTTGGTAAGGACCAGGAAACGGACAGAGAAAGTAGGACAGGACACACAAGTCAAACCGCAATACCAGGGACCGTACCCTGTGCACCTACCAGATAGTACCCTACTACCCTACTGGCACGACAGAACCCAAGCAGTGTTGTAGGCGCCGACATTTTCCCCTACAGTGTTGTGGGCACCATCAACTCCCATACCAGACAAATACGGTAAGGTTCCCCCCACGTGCCTCTGAGGCATCAATAGTGTTGCGGGCATCAGCATTTACCATGTCAGGCAAACATGGTAAAACCCCTTGCATGCCTCTGCATATCAACAGTATGGCAGACATCGACGTCTGCCATACCTGAAGAAGACAACACAACCTCCCACGTGCATCTGACATTAAATAGTATTGTGGGCGCCTACCATCATCTTGTACCCACCGACGTGGGTAGCAAGACTTAGCAGCGTACATACTCTCTCCCTCTCACTTGTAAGGCCATCCCCTTCATCGATAAAAGGGGATGCGCTCTCTCCTAAAAGATAGTTGATTCAGATCGATCAAGTTCACTAGGACATAGCAATAGAACCACCAAGTTCAAACCACAAGCACACGCTCGAACACTTAGCACATAGCGGGGCTCCCGTCACTCTTGGCCCTTCAGACCAGAGTTCGACCGGACCTCTTGTACCCCCATCTTTCCCCTTCTCGTTTGTAACCCCACTACAAACTTCGAGCACTTAGGCTCAGAAATAAAGTCACCGACCGACTCAAACTAGACGTAGGGCACGTTGCCTGAACCATTATAAACCCTGTGTCATTGAGTGCTAGGCCACCTCCGATCACAACGTATGGCAAAACTACAAATATTTACGTGTTGGTCACTTTCTGCACCGATAGTTGGCACCGTTCGTGGGGAAGACGCTGTACATTCAACACTTTTTGGTCATCGGATGACCCACTTTTCCACCACCTTTGTCGTGGCGGGCTCAAGCGATACGACTCGCTTTGGCTCACTAGAGTTTCCCACACTCCCACCTATTGGGATGTGGGTTCCGCCCATCTTCGAGCCATCCCAGACCTTCCTCTTTGCAAGCCTAGACTTCATCGCTGACCGGCTCGGCATAGTACACCTCCACAAGGAGGCACTTGCTCCAGTGCCCGTCGGAGGGGCGCCCTCCATCGGCTCCGGGACGCAAGACGACATCAACGATGAGGCGCCTACGCTTCATTCTAAGCAAACTCTCTGCTCAAACCCCACTATGAGTAATGTGCATACTGTTATTTACTCTTTATTTACTATCTCCCACCGATTATCTAGAGGGACCGTATTATCCGCACCGCAAACACCATATGGCCGGTTCCCCTATGACCTCGCGTCCCCCGTGGACATGTGCGCTCAGGGGCTCCGAAGGGTGCTGGCGCCGCCCCCTCTCACATCCGAACTCATGGGAATGGTGAGCTATGCTCCCACAACTTTCCACAAACTCCTAGATGACCAGGTTGGGAGCGATGGCTCTAGCATCGGTAACGTGGCACCTAGCCACCGTCTGTCCCGGGAGTGCACTATGGCGGACGCTCCAGGACAGCCGCTGGTGGTTGCGGAGTCTATGTAGACTCACACCCCTCTGGACCCACGTGCGGGGGCCCTCGTGCTTGCACGAGAGCACATCGAGGAGCTACGATGACGGTGGCAAAACCAGCCGTCGCCTGTGCCGGCGCGCTTAGTGCAACACGCTGTGCCCCATGCGCATGACCCGGCGGGCGTCACCCAGGATCGCGCCGCTAGGTTCAGCACGACATCATGAATGAGGGGAATGACCCCCCCACAGTTCACTCGGGCTAGCCAGAACATCGCTGCTATGACAATGCTTCTACGCGGCGTTCTCGAGCCCATCGACCCCTAGGAGCAGGCGGTCTACTAGAACCTCCGGGCGCTGGTAGAAGCCACCGCCGTTCAACAGGCGAAAAGCTCCGCATCATGACTCCGACACACGCCCTCTCTCCCCACTGAGGGAGTGGGAACGCACCAGACGGATCGCTCCATCCGCTCACCACTATAGCCGCCAGGCGCGGCTCGGGAGGCAGCGGCTGCGTCGTGGTCTGGCCTAGCACCTGCTCCACATCGGCCGTCGATACGCGAACGACCCGATCTATGCCAAGGCGCTTGCATCATCATTAGAAGCCGGCATCAGGCCTGGCATGATGATGACGTCCACCGAGTGGCAATGAGGGTAGGCAACACGGGTCCTAGCCGAACCATTAAGGGGGCCGGTGAAACGCGCCCTAGGCATGGTCGCCGGCCAGACGACTGGAGTTCCAACCCTGACTGCCTGGGACCATGGGCCTTTGACCGGTGTATCCGGAGAGCACCGTTCCCACAGCACTTCTGACCACCCACCAACATCGCCAAGTACACTGGGGAGATGAACCCCTGTATTTGGCTCAAAGATTTCTGGCTCGCCTACCGAGCCGGAGGGTTGGACGATGACCTTTTCATCATTCAATATCTCCCCATTCGCGTGGGGAACATGTTCGGGCATGGCTCAAATTCCTCCCACACGACAGCATCCATGACTGGGCGGACCTCAAGAGGGTCTTCATCGGAAATTTCCAGGGGACGTATGTTCTCCCCAGTAACTCCTGGGACCTCAAGAGCTACCAATTGGAGCCCAGTGAGTCCCTACGAGATTACATCCACATGTTCTCCCAATGATGCAACTCCCTCCCTGATGTCATCGACACGGACATCATCAGCGCATTCCTCTTTGGGACGACCTGCGAGTCCCTGATCCACAAGCTTGGCTGCCTGAAGCCTCGTACCACCTACGACCCGCTCGACATCGCCACTCACCACACCTCCAGCGAGGAGGTGGTTGGAGCAGTCTTCAACGAAGGCCAGGACAAAGGCAAGGCCAAGTGCGTGGACCAAGATGAGGGCCCCTCCACATAGAGGGGCAAGAAGAACAAAAAGGATCAACGTCGACCAGACAACACCATGTTGGTCGCCGCGGCTGATCGCACGGGCAAGCAGCTTCAGCAGGGCCTACCTGACCACTTCAACAAGCTCATGGATAGCCCATGCACCAACCACGCCTACCCCATCAAACACCTCTACAAGGATTACGAGCTCCTCAAATGTTTCCTCCGATAGGCCGGCGGGCCAAAAGGAGACGACAAAGAGGCGGTAGCCAATAAAGGAGGCATAGCGAGCAGGGACGGAGACGGCTTCCCCGACCCTGAGGAATGCATCATGATCTTCGACAGATCCGATGCCATCTGGTCCAAACGCTAGCACAAGGTGCGCTATAGGGAGGCATGCGTCGCCAAGACGGTCGTCCCCTCCTTCCTTAGCTGGTCGGAATCTCCGATCACCTTCGATCAGAGGGACCATCCCTCCCACATCATGAGATTAGGACGCTACCCGCTCGTCATCGACCCCATCGTCCGCAAGAAGCGCCTCACCAAGGTGCTGATGGATAGAGGCAGCGGCCTCAACATCCTCTACGTCGACACCCTCGATGCCATGCGCATCCCCCGGTCAGAACTCCACCTAGCGGGCTCTCCCTTCCACGGGGTGATCCTGGGAGTGCAGGCATACCCACTCGGGTAGATCGACCTGCCCGTCACATTTGGCAACTGAGCCAACTTCTGCTCAAAGGTCCTCACCTTTGAAGTGGTGGACTTCCTAGGGTCCTACCACACCATCTTAGGGTGGCCATGCTATGCCAAATTCATGGCAATCCCCAACTACACCTACCTCAAGCTGAAGATGCCGGGACCAAATGGCTTCATCACCGTGAGCAGCGCCTTCTCGCACGCCTTCACGTGCGACCGCAAGCATTTTGAGGTTGCCACCGCGGTCATCAACTCGTCTGAGCTCCCACAGCTCGGGGAGTCATTGACCCCAGCAGTCCCAGACTACAAAAAACTGACCTCATCAATGTCCTTCCACCCACTCGAGGAAACCAAGACGGTGGGGATCGACCCCACTGACCCAACCAAGATAGTGCGAGTCAGGACCTAGCTCCCGACCAAATAGGAATGCGAGCTCGTCGACTTCCTACGTGCCAATCGTGATGTCTTCATATGGAAGCCATCTAACATGCCAGGCATACCACAGGACATCGTCGAGCACGCACTGCGCCTCATCCTGGGCTCAAAGCCCGCTAAGCACTGCGTCGCTTCGACGACGAGAGGCGCAGGGCCATGGGCGAAGAGATCGCCAAACTCCTAGCAGCCGGATTCATCAAAGAGGTATTCCACTCTGACTGGCTTGCTAATCCTATTCTTGTTAAAAAGAAGACCAAGAAATGGAGAATGTGCGTTGATTATACTGGCCTCAACAAAGCTTGTCCAAAGGATCACTTTCCTTTGCCACGCATAGATCAGATAGTCGACTCCACCTTGGGTTGCGAGATCCTCTCCTTTCTGGATGCCTACTTGGGCTATCACCAGATCGCGATGAAAGAGTCTGATCAGCTCGCAACTTCGTTCATCACCCCGTATGGTTTGTACTACTACGTAACCATGCCTTTCGGCCTAAAGAACGCTGGCGCCACCTACCAAATGTGCATGTAGCAATGCTTCGCCAACCAAATCGACCTGCTCGATCAGCATGATCAAGCCGAGCGGTCGAAACCAATAATCGCCGTCTATGTTGATGACATAGTGGTCAAAACGGCTCAAGCTTGTGACCTGATCGCAAACTTGGCTGCAACGTTCGTGAACCTCCGAAGGTTCAATATTAGATTGAATCCCAAGAAATGTGTTTTTGGGGTTCCAAAGGGGAAGCTGCTAGGATACATCGTGTCCGAGCGCAGCATCGAGGCCATCCCTAAAAAGATCATGGCCATCTCCAATATGGGCCATATACACAACATCAAGGGCATGCAATGGCTCACCGGTTGTCTGGCTGCTCTGAGCCAATTCATCTCCTGGCTCGGTGAACGGGGGATGCCACTCTACAAGCTCCTCAAAAAGATAGACGCCTTTGTCTAGACTGAGGAAGCTCAGTAGGCTCTAGAGAGCCTCAAAGCATTTCTGATGATGGCCCCAATCCTCATCGCTCTCGAACGGGGAGAACCCCTCCTCCTCTACGTCGCGGCCAGCAACCATGTGGTAAGCGCCGCCTTGGTCATCAAAAGGGAGGAGCCGAGACACCATCTTAAGGTCTAGCGGCCCGTATACTTCATCAGGGAGGTACTCACCAACCCCAATGTCCGGTACCCCCAAGTGCAGAAACTCCTATACGCCATGCTGATGGCGACCCGGAAGCTCCTGCACTACTTTATCGACCACGAAGTCGCGGTCATCACTTCATACCCGCTCGGGGACATCATCTGCAATTGTGATGCCATGGGATAGATCTCCAAGTGGGCACTCAAACTCATGGGCCATGACATTAGGTATATCCCCCGTACCGCTATTAAATCTTAGGCTCTCATGGATTTTGTCGCCAAATGGACGGAGGTGCAGCTACCGACCCCTGATGTCATCCACGAGTACTAGACAATGTACTTCGACGGGTCCGGAATGGAGCTCGGCTCAGGCGCTGGAGTGGTTCTGATCTCTCCAGACGGGAGTAGGCTCCGCTATGCCATCCGCCTCCATTTCTCGGCCTCAAACAATGCCGCGGAGTACGAGGCCCTCATCAACGGACTACGCATCACCATCGAGCTTGGCGCTACATGACTCTACGTCCGCGGCGACTCGAAGTTGGTCGTTGACCAGGTCATGAAAGAGTCCTCCTACAAAAGCCCCCTCATGGCAGCATACTACCAGGAGGTGCGCAAGCTCGAGGACAAATTCTAGGGGATCGAGCTGCACCACGTCCCCCAAAAGGACAACGATGCCACCGATTTTCTCGCAAAATTGGCCGCCAGGCGGGATCCATCTCCAAGTGGGATCTTCTTCAATGATCTCCACGAGCTGTTCGCCCATGTCCTAGAAGGTCCGATCCAGATACACCCTGATGCCAAGCTGGTGCCCAGGGGCTCTGACCCCGACGCCAAGCCGGCGCTCAGGGGCTCTAACCCCAGTACCTCCGCGATGATGTCACCTGCTGACGTCATAGTATTGGCACTCGATCAAACTGACTAGCAAAGGCCGCTACTCACCTACCTCCTCAAGGAGCTCCTCCCACCCGAAAGGACTGAAGCCCGATGGATCGATCGATGCACTAAGACCTTCGTCGCGCTCGGTGAGAAACTCTACAAACGGAGTCCGTCGGGGGTGCTCATGAAGTGCATCCCCACCAACCAGGGGAAACAGCTCCTCGAGGTCCATGCTGGGATTTGCAGACATCACGTGGCCCCAAGGTCGCTAGTCGGAAAAGCCTTTCACCAAGGTTTTTACTGGCCCACCGCACTACGAGATGCAGAGGAGGTCGTCCACAGGTGTGAGGGATGCCAATTCTATGCCCGACAAACTCATTTGCCAGCATAGGAACTTGAAACCATCCCCATCACCTGGCCATTTGTGGTCTGGGGCCTCAGCATGGTAGGACCACTCAAAAAGGGCCTGGGCGGCTTCACTCACCTACTCATAGCAGTCAACAAGTTCACCAAGTGGATAGAGGCCAAGCCCATCACCAACATCCACTCAGAAGAGGCGATCAAATTCTTCCTCGACATCATCTACCGGTTCAGCTTTCCTAACTGCATCATCACTAACCACTGGACTAACTTCACTGGGAAGAAGTTCTTGGACTTCAGTGATGGATATGGCATCAGGATCGACTGGGACTCGGTCAGACACCCACGTACTAACGGTCAGGTTGAGCGTGCCAATGGCATGGTCCTCCAAGGACTTAAGCAACGCATCTTCGACCGACTCAACAAGTATGTCGGGCGATGGGTTGCAGAGGTCCTAATGATCCTCTAGAGCTTGAGAATGACCTCAAACCAATCCACAGGGTTCACACCCTTCTTCCTAGCCTACGGAGCTGAAGTAGTGCTGCCCTCCGACCTTGACCACGGTGCCCCAAGAGTGAAGGCTTTCGACTGCGACCGAGCCATGGAGGCTCAGCAAGACATAGTCGACCTGCTCGAGGAGGCCCACGAGACAACCGTCATTCGCTCCACTCGCTACCAGCAAACTCTCTGTAGGTACCACAAAAGGAAGATCAAGGGGAGGATCCTCAAAGTCGGTGATCTCGTGCTCCGGAGGACCCAATCAACGAAAGAAAAACACAAACTCTCTCCACCATGGGAGGGACCCTATATGGTGAGCGAAGTGATCCGACTGGGCACCTACTGACCGAAGGACGACAACGGCAACGTTCTGACCAACACTTAGAACATTGAACAGCTATGTCGTTTTTCCCCTAAATTTGGTCTTACCTCTTTTATTCAACACTTGCTCCTGTAAAGCACCCCAACCCAAACACTTTTAGCCCAGGTTGCTCGAGGGCTCCATGAGGGTACAATACTAAATACTACCTCTCTTTTACTATCACAAGATAAAAACTTTGTCCTTGAATGGAAGCGCATTCCATTCCTTTGATTACCCTATGTGACTTTATTCTTACTCCCAACCGAACACACCTCGCCACGACCTACGGCTATGAGCAGTCGAGCCCCGTGGGCCATGCCAAGGTTCTTAAAAGCTACAGCCTACGGAATGAATGGGCAGGTGCAAAAAAGAAAGGATAAAAAGAAAGCTATGCTAGGATAAAAAACAAGGAATGGATAGTGATTCTATCACAAAAACAAAACTGATGTATTTATTGATACAAAAAACTATTCACACAAGGGCTCACCCATGAACTCAACGATTACATTTCCTGACTACTTCTACTCCAAATACTACTATGGCCGCTCGACGGCATCGACTGACGCCAAAGGAGAGGCCACGACACACATCGCCAGACATAACCACCACCGCAAGGGCCCCGCCTGGTTCGGTTCCCTCAACTTCGACGAGTGCAATAGGTACCTCAAGGACCCTACCCGGTTCCGCTCCCTCAACTTCGGCAAGCACAACGGGTACCTCAAGCACGTCGCACCCATAGATGCTCAGCAGAAGAGCATGGAGCTCCTAACCTTGTCATGCAGTCCAGGTAGCTCCTGGGCAGGGACGCTGCCACTGAGGTATGGCCACCATGGCTGGAAGATATGTCATCAAACTTTATGAACTAGCCAACCTGAGCAGCTGCAAGGGCAAAACCTCCCACCGACGCAGTCCCGAGCATCTTCCTCTCCGACAAGGCTTGCCCGGAGAAGACTCACTGGAAGAAGTCCATGTATGGCTCCATCCCGATGAAAGCCTCGCAGACGGTGATGAAGCCGGTGGCGTACGACACCCTCTAGTGTGCCACCTCCTTTGGCGGAACCAGCGCCTTCTTGGCGAAGGTGGCCAGCACCATCTCATCTACATTGGGGGACCTCCAACTTGACATCGCACTCTAGAATCACGAACGGGTTTGTGAGTTCTTTTTTCCTTCTCCCTTCCCTATTTAAAGAAAAGGCAGAGCAGTTGAGGAAAGGCGAAAGGATTGGGGCGAGAAACCCTCTACCTTCCCCCATTCAATGCGGATGGGAAACGATGGAACGCACCCTGACCGATGGGATGCACACTGACTAATGAAACGATGCCTGGTCAGACGGGACATGGTTGGGTATGGCCCACCACTACCGCATGACCAGGCGCGAGAAACAAAGCGCCACCATACACAGGTGGCTCTCTGCCTTCCTAGGTGGGACTTGGAAAAAACCAAACAATGGGATCTCTGCCAGGAGAGACCATCGGGCTTCCTAAGTCAATCGAATGGCTCGAGCAAATGCTGAGAGACAGGTAAGGAGTAGAGGGATGTCCCATGTGGGCCATGCCGACTCCGTCACGAACGATGAGCACAGATCCTGGTTGAACATTTCTGATTGGACATCACTCAAGTCATCAAAGTAATATTACCGACCCCCACTATTTCTTTATATAATCATTCATACATCCATACATGCATTCATTCCATATGCCTGCACCCCCAAACGATTCTATCCGAATCGCCCGGGGGCTCGGGAACTAAGGCATCACACATGCGGTTAAATGCATCACAACGCTCTGTGTTGCGTCACGAAGAAGCAGTTGCCTCATCAAACATGAGCAACGACCGACCAGGGTTTGAAGGCCGGCCCACGAAGGGCTCGAGGCCTCCTCGTGTCAAACAGAGCCAGGGGAGAAAATGTAGATGAGCCCCAAGCGGCCCTCGCCCAGTCTGCCCCAAAGCGGATAGGGTCATCTCAACCTTCTCGTTCGATCCTAAACCTCTGCCAAACCCATAGAATCTCCATCGAGGGGAGGCCAGCAGGCCACCCGGGTCGGTCTCCGAAATGACCCAGACCTCTCTCGGGTTGCTGGTTAAGGAGCAGTGGAATGATACAAGAGGGTGTTGCTGACCCCATCACGAACGACGGATCCGAATTTCACTCGATCATACCCGTTAGCGAGCTCACCGAGCGCGTCACTCGAGCCCAAGCCATTGAGGCAAGCAACAAAGCTCAGCCCCTCTGGTTGTGAGAAACCAAGGACGGGGTAACACACAAAACTCAAACCGACCCCAACCAAGCCCAACGGGGCTCAAAGGCGCAAGACACCTAAAACTACCTCACCTACGTGGGCTGCACCGACACTAGGATCCGCGAGCTCTGTCTCGCCTGATCCCTAAACTAACTGCCTCGGCTGCGCGGGCTGCACCGATGCCAGGATGTGTGAGCTCCGTCTCGCTCGATCCCTAGACTAACTGCCTCGGCTGCACGGGCTGCACCGACACCAGGATCCGCGAGCTCTGTCTCGCCCGATCCCTAAACTAACTACCTCAACTGCGTGGGCTACACCGACGCTAGGATCCACGAGCTCTGTCTCACCCAATCCCTAAACTAACTCCCTCGGCTACGCAGGCTGCACCGACGTCAGGATCCACGAGCTCTGTCTCGCCCGATCCCTAAACTAACTGCCTCGACTGCGTGGGCTGCACCGACGCCAGGATCTATGAGCTCCATCTCGCCCGATCCCTAAACTAACTACCTTGGCTGTGTAGGCTGCACCCACGCCAGGATCCGCGAGCTCCATCTCACCCGATCCCTAAACTAACTGCCTCGGCTGCGTGGGCTGCACCAACACCAGGATCCGTGAGCTCCATCTCGCCTCATCCCTAAACTAACTGCCTCAGCTACATGGGCTACACCGATGCTAGGATCCATGAGCTCTGTCTCACCCGATCTCTAAACTAACAGCCTCGGCTACGCAGGCTGCACCGACGCCAGGATCCACAAGCTTCGTCTTGCCTGATCCCTAAACTAACTGCCCCGGCTGCGTGGGCTACACCGACACCAGGATCCACGAGCTCCATCTCGCCCGATCCCTAAACTAAGTGCCTCGACTATGCGGGCTGCACCCATGCTAGGATCTACGAGCTCCGTCTCACCTGATCCCTAAACTAACTGCCTCGGCTACGTGGGCTGCACCGACGCTAGGATCCATGAGCTCCGTCTCGCCCGACCCCTAAACTAACTGCCTCGGCTGCGCGGGCTACACTGACACCAGGATTCGCGAGCTCTATCTCGCCCGATCTCTAAACTAACTGCCTCAGCTACGCGGGCTGCACCGACGCCAAGATCCGCGAGCTCCGTCTCGCCCGATCCCTAAACTAATTGCCTCGGCTGCATAGGCTGCACCGACGCTAGGATCCACGAGCTCCGTCTTGCCCGATCCCTAAACTAACTGTCATGGCTACGTGGGCTGCACCGATGCCAGGACGACTCTGTCTCGACTAAAATGCACGCTCACACGCCCACTGACAAAACCCCCAGACGATTCTGCCCGAATTGCTTGGGGGCTTAGGGGCTACACCTACGGGTGCGCTCACGCGCACCCGCTGACAAAACAAAACCTCCCCCACTGGCATCACAAAAAATCCCCCAGTCAATTCTGCCCGAATCGCCTAGGGGCTCGAGGGCTACACCCGCGGGTGCGCTCGTGCGCACCTGCCGTCAAAGACAAAAATCCCCCAGACGATTCTACCCGAATCGCTCGGGGACTCGGGGAGTCCTGTCGGGTTCATAAACCCAGGGTCCCTCATGGATCGGCTTCCCAGCAAAGGCTCGGCCCAGCAGACAACGTTGCGGACCAACGCGCAACTCTTGGGCCGGCCCAAGTACCTAAACGACAGGGCAAAAGGGTGATCCAATCTCCGATCAAAAGGCCTGGCCAAGGAGGAACGACACCCACTCTCGACTCCGGCCTGCCTCTCCGACCAGAGCGCTCACTTCGATCTCCAACCTGCCTCCAGACGGCCTCTCTGACCGAAAGGCCTAGCCAAAACACCACTTTTGACTCCATCCTGCTTCTCCGACCTGGAAAACACCGAACCCCTACTTACAACTCCTCTCCGACTAGTGCAATCAGAACTGACTAGGACCAATCGACCCAGGATGCCCACTCGGTAAGGACCAGGAAATGGACAGAGAAAGTAGGATAGGGCACACAAGTCAAACCATAATACCAGGGACCATACCCTGTGCACCTACCAGATAGTACCCTGCTACCCTACTGGCATGACAGAACCGAAGTAGTGTTGTAGGCGCCAACATTTTCCCCTATAGTGTTGTGGGTGCCATCAACTCCCATACCAGACAAATACGGTAAGGTTCCCCCCATGTGCCTCTAAGGCATCAATAGTGTTGTGGGTGCTGGCATTTACCGTGTCAGGCAAATATGGTAAAACCCCTTGCATGCCTCTAGATATCAACAGTATGGCAGGCACCGACGTCTGCCATACCTGAAGAAGACAACACAACCTCCCACATGCATCTGACATTAAACAGTATTGTGGGTGCCTACCATCATCTTGTACCTGCCAGCGTGGGCAGCAAGACTTAGCAGCATACGTACTCTCTCCCTCTCACTTGTAAGGCCACCCCCTTCATCTATAAAAGGGGATACGCTCTCTCCCAAAAGATAGTTGATTCAGATTGATCAAGTTCACTAGGACACAGCAACAGAACCACCAGGTTCAAACCACACGCACACGCTCGAACACTTAGCACATAGCGGGGCTCCCGTCACTCTTAGCCCTTTAGACCAGAGTCCAACCGGACCTCTTGTACCCCCCATCTTTCTCCTTTTTTGTAACCCCACTGCAAACTTCGAGCACCTGGGCTCAGGAATAAAGTCACTGACCGACTCAAACTGGACATAGGGCACATTGCCTGAACTAGTATAAACCATATGTCATTGAGTGCTAGGCCACCTCTGATCACAATGTACGACAAAACTACAAATATTTACGTGTTGGTCACTTTCTGCACCGACAATACTGCATCTGATTAGTTGTAGCACCCTGAACTTGCTCAGAGGAGCTCTAAACTGCCTAGACATCATCATTACCAGTTGGTGCTACTTCTTGATGGCTAGTACCGGCTTGATTAGTCCCTTGAGTCGACGGATGTGGAATATTGTAGTAATCTGGTCCAACTTGATCAATTGGATATCCATGAAACACCTCTTTCATGGTGTTGTGGAATGTGCTCAAGAATACTGTATTATGGTTCAATATGGCATCATGAACAGATTTGTTTACAGCCTTTATGAAGAAACACCTGTCCTCAGCTTTGTCTGTATCTGACTGCCCATGCAACAAAACTCTTGGTAGTGGATATTTCTGAATAACTTTATTGTCACGTGTCTTGGTGTAGAACAACAAACACTTGTTCTGAAATTCTTCTATAGCTTTGCTGATGACATCTTTATCTTCATCAGGTAGGTCTTCATAAGGCACCATAAGGATATCACTGTTGTTGTGAGTTGCCATGATGATTGTGGGGTCCCACCGAGCGTGCCAGAACGTGTGTCGGCGCAAAAATGTGTCGATGCGCCTAGCACATAGTAAGGTGGAAGGATCAGCTTGATGGAGCAAGGCTGGAGATCCGCTTAGCTTTAACACAGGGCTAGCTAATTCTGCGAGTTCCCGAAGGCGTGCCAGTCAATTTGACCTGCAATTGATAAGGAGAGAAAGTTTATCAGTAATTTAAGGCGGAACATGCCAATTTTTGCCCAGACAGTTCTAAGTGTGCTGCTTTGGGAGCAGCCAGATAGAGAAATCAACTAAACAGCCGATACGCGAAGAAATCAACTATTCAGGACTGTAAAGCTCATGGGTTGCGATTGATTTTATAATGACAAGTACAATGCACGCAGATGTAAGTAAAATCGTCAGCTAGGTGGATATTACCCGTGTAAAGCATTGAGCCGATGAGTTCAACGAGAAAGGATATAGCATGCGAACAAATCAACTGTCTAGTACAAATGGATTTACCAACGCTCTAAATCTAATCTGTTACCATCAACAGTGAGGTTCGGCTGGATCGATGGCAGCTATGATAATAATAACAAACTAAAATCAAAGAATCCATAAAACCAACTATACATTGACAGATTTTCTGAGAGACATGCTATATGCGTGAAAGCACAAGCGAATCGGCTGAAATAGCTGATTCAGGTAGAAAAGGGACTACAACATATGAACAATCGACTATTTCACATGGACAGATCTATAAACTGATTAGACCTAACCTGCTATCTTTAACAATAGGATTTGACTAGATCGATGGCAGCCATGATAAAGACAACAAATCAAACCTTTAAAATAAATAGATCTATTCACATTTAACAGATGTTTACTCCAAAATTTGGAAAGAAGAACGCAGGAATTCGAAGGCTTCCAAATTGTGCCCATCAAGGAATTGATTGCATAAGGATCGATATCAGCTGATTCAGATACGACTCTAGAATCGGATCTCTTTGGATGACGTCAGCAGATAGCGATGATGAGCTACGGTTGACACCAGGAAATTATGTATCGAACTCTACAAAAAGGGAAAGATTAGGGTCCAAGTTATGTTAAATTAGGAATGTTTTTAACGAGTCATGCTCAAATAGGATTCATGTGTAGGTTCTGGGTATAAATATCAAACCTCAGCTATTGTAAAATACACAATCAATCCAATACAAGTTACTTACTTTTTTTGGCTTCAACCACCCCTTAGGAGTAGGAGTAGTGTAGATCTCGGCAAGGTCTTCAGCGAGTACAGCTGCATCGATTTAGTCGACCTCCACTGCTTGTCTGTAAGTACCATCATGGCATATACCTTTGTTTATACGGCTGTATCGATCCGGTCGACCTCCACTGCGACTCTGGTATAAGTTAGTTATCGATTCTTGTTTAGTTCAAGTAAGGCTGCATTGATCCGGTCGACCTCCACTGCTCAAACTAGATTAAGGTCAAGTTATCGGCTCTATCTAAGGGTGGCGTTCCTTCGAATAGATTCATTAAGTTACCAATATTGCTTATTGCTTCCATTATTTATTTAATTATAGCAATATCACTTTGCCCGATTGGGATTAATCTAGATCAGCCTTATATCTTGTTTAACCCATCGTTTGTTAATCTAAACTGATCTAATCTGCACTTTAAATGATGAGTTATGTTTTATCGGCTGTTTTATATCAATCTTGATCGTGCATAGCATGCGGTTAAGGCATGTCTGATCTTGAGTAGATCTATTGGCTAGCAAAAATTGTTTCATGGCCTGTTATCATGGCCTATGTGATTCTGCCTCACACCCCACTGTTAGCACCATAGAGTGGGGATCGTTATTTGATAGATCTATTCCTGACAGGGCATGACCTTAACTGTGCGCTATGCCTGAATCGGCTTCTTTAGCTGATATCGAGTGCTTTCACGAACAGTTCACTTCACGAGACTGTTGAGGTAAAGATAGGTCGAAAGATGTGTTAGCCCCATGATCTTATTATTGTGTTATGGCCTGCATGATTCTGCCTCATGCCCCACTGATATTGGTAATAAGTTAGGGTCATCGAGTCTATTGTTGTTTCTACGGCCTGCATGATTCTGCCTCATGCCCCACTGGTCATAGCAATAGATGAGATCTAATATGTTCATTAGATTTATCTTTATTAAATAGTTGAATGAAGATGAGCTGTTTCTTTTATATAAAAGGGGTTCGGTTACTTGCAGTCATTGGCTCAGCATAAATTTATCATTGTTGACATCCTTTTGCCATTGACCAATATTTGTCTAAATAATGATATTCATCCTGAATGATAACCGATTCTTCTTACATAATCCCATGAGTTTTAACCGATTTATTCTTATGAATATGTTGGAATCAACTATTTAGTTGATCTCCTTTCATATCGGCTCTTAGAGCCGCACATTCGGGACTATCTGGCAACATCAGCACGTTCCGCCCTAAATTACTAATAAACTTTCTCTCCTTATCAATTGTAGGGTCAAATTGACTGGCACGTCTCGGGAGGAGTGCGCAGGATCGACCACCCCTGCGCTGAAGCTAGGCGGATCTCCAGCTCCATCGAGTGGACCCTTCCGGCTTGCTCGTGTGCCCTTGGCATGGGACAAAATTTCATGCCGACAACAGAATCATGGACACGCACTATATGCATTAAAGTACAAGCGATCGGCTATTTAGTCGATGCGGGCATAGTAAACAGTCAGGGTCATGCCTAGTCGAAAGCAAATCTACCAGCCAGCATCCTCCGATCTAATGTATTAACAGTGGGGGTCGACCAGATTAATACATCCATAATAGCAAGCTATGGACCAAATTCTACTAGCTAGTAAACCTTCTCAAGATCAAACATGCCTTGACTGCGTGCTATGCACAACCAAGATCGAAGCAGAATGGCCAATGAAACATAATCCATCGTTTAAAGTAAGAACCACCGTAATGCAACAAAAATAAACGATGGATTAAAAGGATGTGAGGCCGATCTAGATCGATCTCAATCGGGTAGGTTGATATTGTTGAAAACTAATGGCAATAAAAACATCAGCAAGATCGGTAACTTAATGAATCTACCAGAAGGATGCCACCATTAGGTAGAGCCGATAACTTGACCTTAATCTAATTCGAGCAGTGGAGATCGAACTTAACCAACTCTGGTATAAGTTAGTTATTGATTCTTGTCTAGTTCAAGTAAGACTGCATCGATCCGGTCGGCCTCCACTGCTCGAACTAGATTAAGGTCAAGTTATCGGCTCTATCTAAGGGTGGAGTTCCTTGAGATAGATTCATTATAGTTACCGATATTGCTTATTGCTTCCATTGTTTATTTAATTACAGCAATATCACTTCGCCTGATTGGGATTGATCTAGATCGGCCTTATATCTTGTTTAACGCATCGTTTGTTAATCTAAACTGATCTAATCTGTACTTTAAACGATACGTTATGTTTTATCAGTTGTTTTATATCAATCTTGATTGTGCATAGCGTGCGGTTAAGGCATATCTGATCTTGAGTAGATCTATTGGCTAGCAAAAACCGTTTCATGGCCTGTTATCATGGCCTGTGTGATTCTGCCTCACACCCCACTGTTAGCACCGTAGAGTGGGAATCGTTATTTGATAGATCTATTCCTGATAAGGCATGGCTTTAACTGTGCGCTATGCCTGAATCGGCTGTTTTAGCCGATATCGAGTGCTTTCACGAATAGTTCGCATCACCAAACTATTGAAGTAAAGATAGGTTAAAAGATATGTTAGCCCCATGATCTTATTATTGTATTATGGCCTGTATGATTCTGCCTCATGCCCCACTGATATTAGTAATGAGTTAGGGTCGTCGAGCCTATTGTTATTTTTACGGTCTGCATGATTCTGCCTCATGCCCCACTAGTCATAGCGATAGATGAGATCTAACATGTTCATTAGATTTATCTTTATTAAACGGTTAAGTGATGTTGAATTGTTTCTTTATATAAAAGGAGTTCGGTTACTTGTAATCATTGGCTCAGCATAAACCAATCATTGTTGATATCTTATTGCCATTGATTAATATCTGCTCAAATAATGACATTTATCTTGAATAATAACCGATTCTTCTTATACAACCCAATGAGCTTTAACCGATTTATTCTCATGAATATGCTGGAATCGACTATTTAGTCGATCTCCTTTCATATCGGCTCTCATAGCCGCACATTTAGGACTATCTGGCAACACCGGCAAATTCCACCCTTAATTACTGATGAACTTTCTCTCCTTGTCAATTACAGGGTCAAATTGACTGGCATGTCTCGGGAGGAGTGCGCAGGATCAACCACCCCTGCGTTGAAGCTAGGCAGATCTACATCTCCATCGAGCAGACCCTTCTGGCTTGCTACGTGTGTCCTCGGCACAGGACAAAAATTCTGTGTCGACACCAGTCAAGCATCGGCACTTAAAAGCTTTATATGTGAAAGGTTTGGTTGATGGGAAGCCAATGAACAAGATGTTGGTGGACGGAGGTGCTTCTATCAATCTCATGCCTTACACCACTTTTCGTAAACATGGCAAGGGACTAGGAGATCTGATGGAGACTGACATCATGCTTAAGGATTTTGGAGATAATATGTCTAAGACCTGGGGGGCAATAAACGTCGGACTAACAATCAGGAGTAAGACTCTACTCACCACATTCTTCGTCATCGATGGAAAAGGGTCATACAGTTTGCTCCTTGGTCGTGATTGGATTCATGCGAACTGTTGTGTGCCATCGACCCTGCATCTATGTTTGATTCAATGGCATGGAGATGATGTCGAGCTGGTTCGCGCTGATGAATCTGTGAGCATCACAACAACCGATCCAACCTTCTTGGAACTAGGAGACTTCGAATGCTTTTCTGGCATGCTATAGGAAGGAGGCTTCATTAAAATCAGCAATGAAAGCCAACAGCCGATGCAAGCAATCGGTTGTGAAAGTTTGTTTTAACCAATAGTCACAGCTTTCCGTCGGCCGTTCGATTAAGGGAAATAAGCATTGGTTCTGAGTATGGATTTAGGCCGACATGTATAAACACTAAATGGGATCGTAAGTGCAATTCAGAGTTGATAGATTTCTTAAAGCAGTTTTGTTTCGCTTAATGAGATGCTTGCTCTAGATCGATCGATCGTTTAACCTTTGGTATGAAAAGTTCTAGGGCAAAAAATATTTAAAGGGATGTTATCCTAGCATTTGATCAATACTCGATAGCCGATTCGTTTAGTCGTCGACTCTAATAGCCGGTACCAGAAGGGTATCGTCTCTAGTTCAAAAAAATGAAGAAACTTAAAAGACATAAAAGCCGATACGATATGTATCGCCTCCAGAGCAAAGAATAAAAACAAAAATAGTCATACACAGGGGCATTGCACTAAGACACATTCATAGAAGAGCAAAAGATTTCATTCATCTATTCACTTTAAGTACAATCTAATCAAAGACTTTGTTCACCACATCCTGAGTGGATGTGATGTCCACGTTGGCCTCTACCGCTACAATGAATTCTTCCATCAAGTCCTCATGTTCCTCAGGACCGTCGCCCATTGGGAAACCAGTCTCCATGGTGTGGAGCTCCTACCTGGCCTAGACTTGCATCACGGTCAGCGCCACCTCCGCGCCATGACGAGCGCCATGGAGGGTGATCTCCCGAACATGGGCTGGGATATCTTGGAGACGAGCGTCGATGGGGGAACCCCGAGCATTGACGGCGTCCGCGGCCACGTTCACCACTAGTTGGAGAGATTCCAACTACACTATCGGGGCTGGCAATCATAGGAATAGAAAGACTATCAAGATAAAGACAGTGAAAATCATAATGGAAGCATTCATGGAATTCATCTTACCTGCCACTGCAGCGTCAGATTTGGCTAGCTGTGCTCGAATAGCACTGGCCGCCTCCTGGCTACATGAAGGGTGGCCTGAGAGACCCCGAGGCAGATCTCGAGTTGGCCATTCTCCCAAGTCGCCTCAGCATAACGATTCTGAGCCATCCTCCACTCATGAAGGAAACATCGGGCGTCGTCGCCATTGTAGGAGTTAGAAGAATCCGACGACGAGGCTGGTGTAGAAGATGCAGCATTAGAGGGCTCACCGGCCCTGGGGAGAGGACAAAGACTATCATTCACAACAAACCTATAGGTGAGTCAGAATAGTTCATCGTCATAAACAGGAAATGTCAATCTCACCTCATGCGTTAGAGACGCTAGTTCATCGGCATGTTCTCCTCCGGGATCTCCTCCGCCGTGCGCTTGCCTCGGTTCTCCTCACCGGCCATGAAGGATGATTAGATCTACGGAAGGGAGAAAGAAAACCACTACAGGGTTTCGATAGGTGGAGGAGAGCAAAGGAACAATTGCTAGTGGAGATGTGTTCGAGGCCGAAGCCCTTGGCTGGTATTTGAAGACATGAAGCGAAGAGGCGGACGCCTCGGGACGCACAAAAGGCAACCACAATTAATAGAAGGCGAAGCGCCACTTAACCAATGCCGAAGAGAATACGGCGCTGGGAGATTAAGGGCAAAAGATTGAGGGGTTCACTTAATGAAGGTCGTGTTTTTAGACTTAATTGGATTAAGATTAAAAGTCTGGGATCAGCTATCTCAAATCGGCTCTTTAGTCAAAACAAGAAGTACAATTAAATGACAGAGAGTATGATCGATTCTACACAAGATACGTGTTAACATGCAGATTACGAGGCTAAAACATCCTGGATTGCATTCAGTACTTTTAGCCGAATAGCATCAGCTTCTGCAATCTATTGCTTATCTTCTTTGGCTGATCTAGGAATGTCCTCAAGGCTGCTGCGGATGACCCTGCCTTCTCTAACTTTGGCTAGCAGTTCTTGCTTCTTCTGTTTGATGGCATCAGGTATTTGGGCCAGGGTGGACTTGCGATGGTCAATGGTGGTGTTCACATTTTCCAACTCCCTCTCAAGTTCTGCACGCTTGATCTCCAGTAGGGACAATTCTGGATCGGTCCTAAGGGAGGAATTCTTCAGATCATCAATTAATTGTGTCAGCTCTTTAGCCTCTAGCTTGTTGGAGTTCCTCTTGGCTAGTAAAGTTTCACGATCGGACGGATTCCTCAGAGCCTTTTCCACCTTCAGGGCCTAAACTTCAAAGATAGACAAAGATGATAAGATTCTAGAGAGAGCTAGAGACGGATTGCTCTTGATGGCTAAGATGACTCTCTGCATTGAATCAGTGTCTTGGACCAAATCGGCTATATTCTTCTCACACATTGGCAATACATCTCTTAGCCGATTTCTAGTCCCTTCTGACAAAGCCTCCTTAAAAGAGGTGGCTGACGAACTGACTTCATCTTCATCTAAATATTCCCCAAGATTAAAGGAATAGCTCAGAGCTAGGAGATTGAGTGCCTATGTATAAGGAAATCTCAATTAGGAGGTTTGAGTCAGTTCATAACAAAATGGATGGTTAAGAAGATATTGTACCTTCTCTGAAGTTTCTATCTGAAGAGGAGGAACAGTTGATGATGCACCAATGACATCTAGTTGAATCGAATCTAGACTCTCAACATTGACATCTGCAAACATTGGAAAATTTTTAGTTCATGTTTGTTGTAGAAAGATAAATTTAAAAAATAACTTCCTTACCATCAGTTGTTTGCCGAACTGGGGAATCGACAGTTTGAGTGTTGACGGCAACAAGACTACCTTCAACGCCGATAGGATCGTTAAGTGGACTATCAGGCTCCCGATCTTGCACAGGTGTTTCCTCAAGAAGTATCTAACACATTAAGAAGTCAGATGAAGAGTAAAGGACTGAATAAATCAAGAAGTTAAGGAAAATACCCCAACAAGCATCAAGGATAAAACTCACATTTTCTGATGTTGTGGAAGTGTCAGTTATTTCAACCAGAATCAGCTCCTTTCGTGGGTCAGCCGATGGAGATTCAGTTGATGTTGAGTCAAACACCTGAGATAGCAGTTCCGCACCCAAAGCAAGTTGGGACACAATGCTCGATAACTGTGAAAGAATGAAATCAACAATGGAAAATCATTTTGAGAAGGAGGTGAATTGTTTACCTGAGCAGCTGATGGTCTCGTTCTGCATAGTCTCTTCCTAGTAGTGGTTTTTGGGGCTATCCCTTGAGCTACCTTGCGCTTTGAAGACTGATATGTTACGATGGTGGGGGTGGCTTGAGTTTTCATCAGTTTCCCCAGTGGAGGAGCAGCCGATCCCATTCTTGAAACAGGACATGGTGGTTGATAGTTTATGGGACGTCCCTTCCTATCCAAGCTTGGAGGATCTAATTCAGTGTCCTAAAAAGGATCAGTTAGAACAATTAGCAAAAGTATTCATCGAATAGTTTTCTTGAAAGAAGATGACAAGTTACCTCTCCGTCAGAAGCAAATTCCCCATCCAGAGCTATGCAAAAAGGGTGGACTAACCCATAGAAAAGATGGGAGTGCCATTCTTGCCACTAGGAGTCGAAAAGAGTGGAAAAGAGGCTGACTCTGACCCAGTCATGCAAGCAAAGGGAAGAAAGATCTGATCCCAGTTGGAAAACTCTGGAGGCTTCTAGTACTTCGCTAATGTCTTCTCTTGGCTTCAATATGTCTTTAAAGAAGAGTCGAGGGGGCAATTGGCCGAGGACGAACTGATGGGCTACGAAGGACGGATTGTAGAACTCATAAGTTGGAAGGTTGCTTGGGACAAAGGAACCTATAGCCATTCTGCCACGACCATGATGGAATTCGGCTGGAAGACCATAGGGCTTGATGAAAGAATTAAAGATTACAGCAGCTGCCTCGTTCGAACAACCCGATTCAAATCAGAAGTTGAATGGAAATATCAGCTCATTGTTCTCATCCTTGTTATATGGTAGCCAAGTCAAGATGCCTGCATCGAACCCTCTGTAAAACTTTTTGAAGAGGTGGCCAATATCGATATCGATTGTTATGGCCGATGTAGCTTCACCATAACTTGTACACTAACGGGCTCTTCCTTCTTTGCCTCTATATTCCTCATCAAAGTTGGAGAAAGGGAAACTTAGGTTTCTGAGATCAAGCCTTATGATCTTGTGCATGTACAGGTTAAGCCACAGTTGTCTCAACCACCAGGGGCCACTGATAGCATGCACTGGTTCATTCTTCAATAACTGGGTAGATACCTGGTACATCAGATGATAAGCGTCTCCTAACAGATACTTTCTGAGAGGTATGTCCTTGCCTACTGCTAGGTGCTCGGCCATAAGTTTATGATTATAAGTCGAGCCACAAGATGACCCATAAAAGACGAATCTCTCAAGGCACATGTTCAGGAAGGCTACATATTCCCTTTCACTAACATTGGATTCGTCTCCGATATGGTTCAAAACTAGCCCATCCTGTGCAGTCTGATATCTTGGCTAATTTCTTGGATCCAGCACTCAAGTACTCATAAGGCTACATTGATCTAGTAACTCTGAGGCTGGTCAGCATGTAAACATTGGCCAGAGTAATGGTCATTGGGCCATGACCAAATATAAAAGCATTAAAGACATTGGACAAGAAATAAGACATGGAAATCAAGAGTGAATCATTCCTCTCCATCCCGGACAACGAGAGTGTCAAGCATTGATTCAAATCATAGAGTTCCTAATCTCCACCCTTTTTCTCAGACACCCTACGGAACCAATTTCTCCATCCCTTAGGCATTTTGGGCCAATTTCTGAAGGGAGTTTTGGTATTCCAAGAGGACAACTCCACTACAGACTGTTTGAAGGGGATTTGATTGGTTTCTTGACGGATGAAATCAGATGGATCAGGATCACCCATAGGCCCGAGAAAATAAGCGTTGGAGATAATAGCTGATGGGATCAAGATTTCATTCCTCATTTCCTAGAAATCAGATAAAATAAGTTTGAGGACAAAGGAAATACAGGGTAGCGACCAACTTTTTGAGAATAAGAATTTGAAAGCATACCTCAGGGACGTGGTCGTCGGTTGCCATTACCGCCAAGATGGATCTGAATCTGAGGAAGACTGCTCGAATAAGAGCTTAACGGGGTGGAGGATTTGCTAGGGTTAAAGCTTTGGCGATAGCGGCGTCGGCTATTGAGATTTGCTCGAGGAAAAAGGAGAAAGCCAACAGGCTGAGTGAGTTGGAAAGGATACTATTGGGACATTATATAAGACTTGGCTCGGAAAGTCAGAACTCGCGCATATATCTCGAAGCAAAGCAGTTGCGGCGTGGTAAACGGGTGAATAGGAATTTTGGAATAAAGTCACTTTTATCCCAAAATTGGGGGGGCATGTGTTTACACCAAAATTTGGAAAGAAGAACACAGGAATTCGAAGGCTTCCAAATTGTGCCCATCAAGGAATCGATTGCATAAGGATCGATATCAGCTGATTCAGATACGACTCTGGAATCAGATCTCTTTGGATGACGTCAACAGATAGCGATGATGAGCTACGGTTGGCACCAGGAAATTGTGTATCAGACTCTACAAAAAGGAAAAGATTAGGGGTCCAAGTTATCTTAAATTAGGAATGTTTTGTTCTATGACAAAGATTGTAAAGAGTCGTGCTCGAATAGGATTCATGTGTAGGTTCCAGGTATAAATATCAAACCCCGGCTATTGTAAAATACACAATCAATCCAATACAAGTTACTTACTTTTTTTGGCTCCGGCCACACCTTAGGAGTAGGAGTAGAGTAGATCTTGGTGAGTTCTTCAGCAAGCATGGCTGCATTGATCCGGTCGACCTCCACTGCTTGTCTATAAGTACCGTCATGGCATATACCTCTATTCGTACGGCTGCATTGATCCGGTAGACCTCCACTGTGACTCTGGTATAAGTTAGTTATTGATTCTTGTCTAGTTCAAGTAAGGCTGCATTGATCCGGTCGACCTCCACTACTCGAACTAGATTAAGGTTAAGTTATCGGCTCTATCTAAGGATGGTGTTCCTTCGGATAGATTCATTAAGTTACCAATATTTCTTATTGCTTCCATTATTTATTTAATTACAGCAATATCACTTCACCCGATTGGGATTGATCTAGATCAGCCTTATATCTTGTTTAACCCATCGTTTGTTAATCTAAACTGATCTAATCTGCACTTTAAATGATGAGTTATGTTTTATCGGTTGTTTTATATCAATCTTGATCATGCATAGCATGCGGTTAAGGCATGTCTGATCTTGAGTAGATCTATTGGCTAGCGAAAACTGTTTCATGGCCTGTTATCATGGCCTGTGTGATTCTGCCTCACACCCCACTGTTAGCACCATGGAGTGGGGATCGTTATTTGATAGATCTATTCCTAATAGGGCATGACCTTAACTGTGCGCTATGCCTGAATCGGCTGTTTTAGCCGATATCGAGTGCTTTCCAGAATAGTTCACGTCACGAGACCGTTAAAGTAAAGATAGGTTGAAAGATGTGTTATCCCCATGATATTATTATTGTGTTATGGCCTGCATGATTCTGCCTCATGCCCCACTAATATTGGTAATAAGTTAGGGTCATCGAGTCTATTATTGTTTCTATGACCAGTATGATTCTGCCTCATGCCCCACTGGTCATAGCGATAGATGAGATCTAATATGTTCATTAGATTTATCTTTATTAAATGGTTGAATGATGATGAGTTGTTTCTTTTATATAAAAGGGGTTCGGTTACTTGCAGTCATTGGCTCAGCATAAATTAATCATTGTTGACATCCTTTTGCCATTGACCAATAATTGTCTAAATAATGATATTCATCCTGAATGATAACTGATTCTTCTTACACAATCCCACGAGTTTTAATTGATTTATTCTTATGAATATGTTGGAATCAACTATTTAGTCAATCTCCTTTCATATCGGCTCTCAGAGCCGCACATTCGGGACTGTCTGGCAACACCGGCATGTTCCGCCCTAAATTACTGATAAACTTTCTCTCCTTGTCAATTGTAGGGTCAAATTGACTGGCATGTCTCAGGAGGAGTGCGTAGGATCAACCACCCCTACACTAAAGCTAGGCAGATCTCTAGCTCCATCGAGCGGACCCTTCTGGCTTGCTCGTGTGCCCTCGACACAGGACAAATTTCATGCCGACAATAGAATCGTGGACACGCACTATAGGCATTAAAGTATAGGCGATCGGCTATTTAGTCGATGTGGGCATAGCAAACAGTCAGGGTCATGCCTAGTCGAAAGCAAATCTACCAGCTAGCATCCTCTGATCTAAAGTATTAACAGTGGGGGTCGACCGGATTGATACATCCATAATAGCGAGCTATGGACGAGATTCAACTAGCTAGTAAACCTTCTCAAGATCAAACATGCCTTGACTGTGTGCTATGCACAACCAAGATTAAAGCAGAATGTCCGATGAAACATAATCCATCATTTTAAGTAAGAACCATCGTAATACAACAAAAATAAATGATGGATTAAAAGGATGTGAGGCCGATCTAGATCGATCTCAATCGGGTAGGTTGATATTGTTGAAAACTAATGGCAATAAAAACATCAGCAAGATCGGTAACTTAATGAATCTACCAGAAGGATGCCACCCTTAGGTAGAGCCGATAACTTGACCTTAATCTAATTCGAGCAGTGGAGGTCGAACTTAACCGATGCAGCCATACTTGAACAGGATAAGGATTGATAACTAGCTTATGCTAGAGCTCATAGTGGAGGTCAAACTTAACCAATGCAGCATTACGAATAGAAGTATAAGCCATGATGGTACTTATAGACAAGCAGGAGGTCAGCCAAACCGATGCAGCTCTGCTTGTTGAAGAATTCACCGAGATCTACACTACTCCTACTCCTAAGGGTTGGTGTGAAGCCAAAAAAAGTAATTGGTATTGGTTGATTGGATGTCCTTTTTATAGTAGCCGGGGTCCAATATTTATACCTAGAACCTAAGCATGAATCCTAATCAAGTATGATTTATTACAATCTTTGGTATGAAAGAAAAAATTCTTAATTTAAGATAACTTGGACCCTAATCTTTCCCTTTTTGTAGAGTCCGACATATCTTTCCCAACGTCAACCATAGCTTATTGGCGTTATCTGCTGATGTCATCCAAAAAGAGCCGATCCCAGTGCCGCATCTGAATCAGCTGATATGGGTCCTTATGCAATCGATTCCTTGATGACTCAATCTTGGAAGTTTCAAGTTCCCGCGTTCTTCTTCCCAAATTTTGGTGTAAACAGCAGCCTCGTGTGGCAGAACCGCCTAGCCTAATGCTCTCTCAAGGGTACTTGTCCTCCATTAGACACTAAATACCCATGGGAGTGCAATAAATCATGCTATTCTGTCGAACCCACCCAAAGGGAGAGCTCAAAAATCCACATTTTTCATCAGGATCATAAATGGGATGATAAAGCTTACAACATTCTTAGCCATTTCTTACATCACTTTATTACAACATCCGAGTACTTAAACAAGTTGAATGCAATAGCAGGATTAAAACAGTTTACATGTAATCGTGTTTATACATTTTAGGTTCATAAGTTTTATCTTGCAGCAGAAAATAACATATGATCAGAGTTACATCAGAAACAAAGATTAATTTAATGACATGGTGAAGCATTAATATAGTGGCCACTTATATACATGATATGCTAGCAGATTTTACATCTTTTCTTATAAAACCTTTAGTGAGGGTTATAAATAAACACTACAATCGCAGCGTGTAAGGAATCCTCTCTGAGCCAACCAGAAGGTTTCCACACACAAGAGTCATCTCCAGCATCCACCTGTCACCTACAACAGGGGGAATAAAACCCTGAGTACTCGATTGTACTCAGCAAGACTTACCTGACAGGAGGAAAGTAAAAGACTCCAAGGATATGCTAGGCTTATTTGGCTTGCTGGTTATTGCATCTGTAGGAAGCATTACTAAACATGCGTCCTTATATTCAATTTTATTAGCAGTCATCATTAGTTCATTAACTTACCATTCTATGTAAGCACCTATGCTACTTTGAAGCAGGTGGTAAGCAATCAGAACCATTTTACCATCTTTCATATTCCAGTTCTTACTATGGTGCTAGACCATAGCCAAGTCGTACTGTCTCACAGAAATGACGATTCATGAATCAATGTATCCCAGCTAGGTACCCCAAAACATAGGCCTCGCTTGTACCCTAGGCACAAACGAGACCAACCCATTTCACTCCTGTCGAGGGGTCTAGGTCCTCGTCCAAACTTGGACTCCAAGCCCCCACACTTGAGACCCGGTCTCATCATGGTGCTGAGACCTCCACCTTTCCTCGCCTCCAATCAATTGGTCTGGAAAGAGCTTTAACCCACGACAAGAGCGCAACGATCCTTCCCGCTCCCATAAGCAAGTATATGCTTAGGATAATAAGTTTGTGACCTGACTACCATCCACAATAATGGACGGTCCTTAATCGACATAGGCAGAACAAGTGCAATTTGAGCCTCGCTCGAATGCCTAACCAAGTCCAGATCCAAAGTACCATTCCACCCGGTCTCCAATTATCCTCCATATATATTCATGTGATAGTAAGATAATAACAACACTAATATCTTTCCTATCTCTCGCGAGTGACATGTAATCACTCAACTTCTACCAGATCTTATAGCATAGCAATCTACACGATCCTCACATACTAGTAGTACTCATAGGGTATGGATATATATGCAAGTGGTTTTCATTCAACTCTTTAAAACTTAATGCACAAGCATAAGATAAAGTGCAGAATAATAGGGGTTATGCACCAGGGCTTGCCTGGGCAAGATATAACCAAGGATTAGCATTCCATCAGGGCGACATGATCACCAAGGCTCCATCTTTTCTGCTTTTCCGATCGACTCCACGATCCATCGTTGTCCCTATTATGATATACGTAGACCCAACGTAGAAAATGTAATTAACCAACGGCAACCGCAACTCTAAGAATATGATTACGCCTCTCACACTAATGATCTAGCTTTAATGACTAACACACTAGGCTACATATCCATGTTGCCGAATAAGGCGTTATTTCCCAACAAATGTTTCTGTTCTACCATCCCGAGGTGTTTCGGCATTTCATTGATTTAATATATATATTTGAACTAGGGCTCATTAGCTATCTTAGCAAACTAATTATTATGGAGCTACAAAAATTATAGTGAGCACCTAATAATATTAGGAATTTACTGTGAAATTTTTAGAGCCAGCACTATCACCAATTTATTACAAAAATTCCTACAAGTTTATATCTTGACAATATTAAGCTTCTCAATTTAATTAGATAACTCCTGAAAATACTATGAAACTATGTGAACAAGATATACTAGCAGATAGATCATGATTTTAGGAACCTACCAAAATTAGTTTCACAATTTTTGGTCAACTACACAAATTTATATTGAATTTACAATTTGCCTTAGAAACTAAATTAGAAAATGCTTAGAAAAAAGGAAAAGGGCCGGCAGCAACCCATTCTGGCCCGGCAGCCTAGCGCGGGTGCGGCCTCGCGCGGGTTGCGATGGCCCAACATGGCCCAAGGCTAGGATGCCCGCGCACGGCGGTGGCTTTGCAGAAAAGCCCCCAAGCTTTCAGAGATTAATACAACTACTATGTGCACTATTCCTACCGTCAGCAACCTTACAACCAAACCCTCAGATGTTTTCACCTTTACGACGGGGAGATCCCTGGGATCTCCATGCATGCCGGCGTGGCAGCCGATGGCCTAAGGCGGTTACGCCAGGCAAACTAGACTCGCTATGACAGAAGTAAGAGGCCAACTACCATCTATGGCTATACACAAGAGGATGGGTGGCGGTTAGGGGCTTAGAGACGCACTGGTGCGAGCTGCAGCGGTGGGCCGCTATTTGCGGCGGCGGCGTGCTAGTTTTGATGAGCTAGAGCTGCTAGAGGACTAACGCATGGGAAAGTGAGCATGAGGAGCTTACAGCGAGCTTGCCTGTGGTGATGGTTTGGTCAGAGACGATCCTAATAGGGCTAGCCACAAGTGACCGAGCGGGGCGGTGGCGCTTTGCGATGGACACCGGCACATCACCCTACCGATGATGATCATCCTGGCCAAAATAGCACGAGCACTGAATGGATGGAATCAAGATGAGCTCAAGGTTATGAGCAATCGAACTGCTACCACTCCTACATGCCTTACCTCCCAACCTACCGATTCGGCGACGCCCATGATCGGCGATGAGCAAAAGGCCAAATTGCTGGTCTGTAGGGCATGACCGAGCTTGAGGGGGAAGAGATGGCTAGCCTACTTCCTAAGCTACCCGCTAGAGCGAGGAATTATATTGCAAAGCTGTTGGCGTTAGAAGGAAAGGAGGAGAGGTGGCTCAGCACATCGTGTGATCATGGAGAGGGCACATGAGCGAACCCAAGCAAGTTAAGATTGGTGGCTCTGCTCCATGGTGGCAGTAGTACAAACATATGCGTATGGACGATGAGACCTCGAGGCTTGGCATGAAGCAGTCAGAATGGCCTGGCCAAACCCGAGCAGAGCTCCCTAGTGTCGGCTAGCGAGGGCAAGTGAGGCAGGGAGGTATCCCATCGCTGCTATGATCAAGGTCTTCAACCTAGATGCGACGGGTAGAGGCAGATGTTCAGAGACTCAACGCTATAGGTAAAATGAAGGGCTAGGCGAGCACCATGATGGCAAGGCGGCAATAGCCGCATCTCCATCTCGACCACACGTGTAGCTCGGTGGCTGGATGTTGGTGCACGCACACAGCGATAGTGGGACCAGACCGTAGCTAGCCAGGTCGGCCAACGCAAGACTAGGGCGCAGCGTAGCATCGGCCTGGTGCACAAGCTAGCCAGCGACCATAGCTCAGTCATGACGTGAGCCTGGCACCAACAACATTGTGCCCACGGTGACAGTGAACTCAGACCGAGCGACAACTATTGGTGATGTACACGCATTTTAAAGCGAAGCGAAAGCTACTAACGATCACAATTGCGGCCCAACTAATTCCCCTATCCTAAAGTCAACATTACTAGCGACCTAGCAAAGCCATTGCCACGGCTAGAGAGCAACTAGAGAGGGGGATAGAAAGGTGCCAACATGAACTCGTCGCGCTGAACGCCCGTTCATGAACAAAGCGTCAACAACATGGTTACAGCACGTTCCAATAAAGTTTGGGGATTTTTTAAGAGAGCAACGCGATACCCAACGCAACTACGACCTACCCCATGCCCAAGAGCTTACTTAGATGCAACCAATAATACAAGAATATGAAACTAGTGTTTAAACATTTTAGTTAGAATTTAAATGCCAAAATGGCATTGTCTACTACTCTTTCAGACTTAGAAAATACAAGAGTTCAGTTTGAACTTAACAACCATGAACACTTTTGCCACAATTTTTAAGAGGCCTAATCTTGATTAACTTCAACCAACAACTACTTCATGCAATAGTCCATACTTTATACTAAACCATAGGAACAAAATATTTAAGCACATTTTTATTACTTTGCTCAATATAACTCGCCAAAAATAGTACTTTAACATAAGTTCAGATCTTTGCCGACTTAACGAAAAGGTTGATTTTAATTCCCAATTTGATTTTTGGAGCTCCCAAGAACATTAGTTAACACATTTATTTTCCAAAAATTAAAGTTGCATTTTCATCTACACCACTTGCTCATCATCTTTACATAAGCACTATACACAAGTTACATTTTATTTTTGTTTATAGAAATTGTTTTTCGTACCAAACAATTAAAACTACTTATTTTATTTTTCCTGTTAGGATTTTCATTAGCACATTTATGCACTACGTAAATTAACTTAGATATTTATTTGATTTCTCTCAACCATAAAAGTGAGTCACAAAGGGATTGTTTATCATTTCATGTGTGTTTTAAATTTTTAAAACTCGAGAACTTGTTTTGCTAATTTCTCTTAGGCCTTAACCTAGGTGCTAAGCAAGCTCGTAACACCGGAGGTGTTACACCTCAGTCCTCATGAGCCTGTCCATGCAAGTGGTGTAGGACTCCTGCCTGAAGTCTCGGGTGTCCTGACGAGCATAGAACATCTTCATTACTGCAAAAATAGCGCTCATAGCGGGACTAGAACTCTCTACCTGCTCATCCCGGTCTCGGATCAACGCATTGCGGTTGTGCTATGCCCAAACTGTTGTAGATGGATCCACCCGAGGAAAAATACCAGCGACACTATCGGTAAGCTCATCCCTGTGCTGCTGACAAATCTTGCTCAGCACCTCAAAAGCAACGACTTGGGCACCTTCCCAAGGAGTCCTTCCCTCGGATTCCGCTTTCCACTCCTGCCATAGGGGTGCTTATGTACGAGCATGTATGGTCAGCTGTACTTCAAACCATGGTTGCCCTTCCAGGTACTCCCCAGTCCAAAAATAGCGGGGCGGTTCTGTGTACCCCATGAAGTGCAACACCCTCCAGAGTAGGGCAGGGGTGACGAACATGTCCAAGAAAGCGTCATTCCCTGTCATTGCTGCTATCTGTACCAACAAAGTATGGTGCAACTTTTGGGAGAATAACCTTACATTAGGAAAGAGTTACTTAACAGAATAAGAAACTTATAAGGGAAGGAACAATGCAAGTATGTGAATGAGTGAATTATCATGATGCATGCACGTTCCATACGTCCTCACAAACTTAGGAAAAATTGAAACTTCTAGCGATATACACGGTGGCATACATACGTTCTCTCATAATATAAGTGTAACTAGTCGGGCTACATGTTTCACTGTTAGTGTACTTACACAAGAATTTCATTTCAGCCCAACCCCACAATTATATATGCAGAAGTGAAAATCTGGGCTCTAGGTTGTAAGCTAAATATTTCCATATATATATATATATATATATACTTCCATATCAAAGCTACCCAAAGGTAAATACATCCTATATATACATAGAAATATGCATATATAGCCGTATCAAAGCTAACCCACAATTAAATACCTCCGTATATATACGTGAGACATATATATACTTTAGTATCAAAGCTTCCTCTCCCCTTAGACCGCACGCTCACATCTTGCGGTCATGTCACTCATCACCTTACCTTGGGCGTAGAAGTATTTGATCCATAAACTACCACTCAAGTGAATGGCATCCATACAATAGCATGTCGTATGGACGATAAAAATTTAAAATCCCCATGTTAGTACTTATTTAGCCACCTGAGATCCTTAACTGGGCATAAAGGAAGTGATCATAGGCACACTTTAGATTTTAGTTTTAGATTTGAATGCCTATATATATATACATATAAGTTGCTAAAAACTAGTTTTGGAAAACCAAAAACCTTTGTTTTAAATACACATGTGGCAAGTAATGTCAAATCTTGCTTCGATACCAGCTGTGGCAGAACCGATCAATTTATAAGAGCACAAGTACAACAACAACCACCGCAACGATTGCACTGTCATACTTGAGCCTATATAAACCTGGTAGTCCATCGAGTATCATAAAGGATCTTGAATAGTCCAACATGCAATCAAGATCGTACATGATTCAACATACAAGCCATATATTACATAAGTTCACCATAGTTCAACATACATCGGAGTACGAAAAGAGTTATTACAATACCAAGTTCAAATACAGTAGTAGCAGAAGCAAAGATAGTTTTTAAACTAACATCTCATATCATTGCTCAAATACTTGCCAGTTTATGATCACATTCCACAAAAGCATCATAGATTAGATATATAGAAGCGCCTTGCCCATGGTCTACTCCTCGTCCACAGCGGGACAAAAGCAGTTCTTACAATATCCATGATAGACCGTGTTATCTACAACAAGTGGGAAATAAACCCTGAGTACAAGAAGGTACTCCGCTAGACTTACCCATCATAAACCAAAAATAAAGTGACTCCAAGGATCATGCAAGGCTTTATAAGTGGAGCTAGCTTGACAACATTTTGCATAAAAAGCCACTAGTTGAGCTATACATTTTATAATTCGGTTCCAAGTTGATTGTAGCTATTCATCTCTATATTAGCATCTAACTTATGCCAAACATGTGATGTATGATTATATAGCATAACAATAATAACCATAGCTGGTGTAACATTCCCATGTTCATCATAACCATCAAATTCCATAGTTCAATTACTACGATGTTGGTACTAGTCGAGTTTCTCACTATCCAGGAGAGACGACGATTCAAATTAGTTACAACCAGCTAGGCAGTTATTCCTAACACAAACCCACACTTCCCCTATTGAGGTCATGTTAGGTCACCTTTGGCACAACTCAGGTGCACATTTCATGGGTTCGATCAGCGCCGCACCATCAGACACACTACCAGATGCCAATTCGATCAGGACTCTAACCTGCCCTTGGCCTCACACTGGCTCCCCACACATCCTTACTACCTTCAGTGTGCTCACTCTAACAGAATGAGGCCTGGCCTGAGTTGAGCTACTCGGCTTCACGGTTGGAACGAGTTATCCAGCCAGCTAAGTGAGAGGCATGCATTCAATCACGATAGAAGCTTCAACAATGGCACAGTCCATAATCGACACAAGCAGAATCACATGAGTCAACCTACACATAGACCCTGCCCAACCTCTAGTTACATTATCCCATGATTCTTTTTTTACGATAGCAAATATAGCCAACCGTGCTCTGGTATCCATGTATATCTCGCAGGTGATAGGAAATCACCCGACTTCTACCAGTCTAAGCATGGCTAAGCATATATTCGATCCTAGACCTACACAGGGTTGAAGGTATATTTTTGGACAAGGGAGTTATATACATCAAGTGTTTCCAATCAACTCCTATAACTTAATGCATCAAACATAAAGGACGCAAGTGATATTTGTAAAAACATAGGATTCTTAGAATGCTTCGGGGCTTGCTTTTCAGAAAAGAGGTGGGCTTATGATCTAGGCACTCCGATAAATCTTCTGGAGCCTGCTCTTCACCTTCTAGAGATCCTTGTTGTGGTGCCTCCTGGTCCTCTTGGTCCACAGCCTCGAATTCCAATAGCATGATTCCTTTCGGTGATCCTATATGCATGAGCGCAAAATAAGATACAATAATGCATAGGTAGAGATATGAATGATATGGTATGACGCATAAACATAAATATCCTTAACAACAAGGTACTAAGGTGATATCAAGATTAAGTGTATTTTACTGAGTAGGTGCATATCTCTTCTCTAGTAACTAATCAAACATCCATTTAAAGCATTTTCTGGACTACAAGACAACAACCACTTGTTTTGACCTTAACGGGAGTTTTACACATTCAAATAATATGATCTTGGACTTTCTAGAAATCTTATAAAATTATCTATAACTTTCTTATAATCATCATAAGGTGATTTAATAGTTAGCCAGGTCAAACAATTCAATCATTCAGATCTGTCCAGAGAATAAGCAACTCTGGTAGCAGACTTCTAGAAGCTATAACTTTCAAACCCTTTAGCCTATAACTATGAAATTTTAGGACAATACAGATGAGTAAGTTATCTACAACTTTATTATCAACAACTTTCACATAAGAGATCATTATCATCACGAAATTATCACCACAACAGAAACTACACATGCAGCCGTCTCGTTTAATTATAGAGCAATAATTAACTAGCTGTCTATAACCAATTAATTTTGAGCATAACTACCAATACCAAAAGACCATATGCATTACATGCACTATAGAAAACATCACGGTTAAGCCCAATAACTTATTTACATGCATTTATTAAGTTCCTTATATAATAAGGTGATTTAAAGGGTAAATATTTTTAGTGCTCAATAAATTTTGAGAAAATTACAGTAGCCTACACATGACCCCAATAGTCTATTGTACAAATTTCATTTCATTTGGATAAGTATAGTCACCTCTACACAAATGACAGGTTGCATAGACTTGTTTTAGCAAAAACAGTTTAGCCTAGCGAAAAGTGTCCAACAATAGATCTCATATTTTTTCTACTTTTCTTTCAACACAAGAACACTGTGTAAAAATTTGCATGATCATAATTTATGTATATCTACCCCAATTAATTTCACCAGAAACTAGCAATTATTCTAGGTTAAATAGTAAGACCATATTTCAAGTATGCCTACTGTAGGTTTAGTATTTTTCTAGCTAGAGCATATCAACTCAAGACCAACAAAATTGGAATCACATTTTTAGCATTTCTCTAGCCAAGTTATGCATTTTATAAGATAGAAACTAATTTAAAAGCACTTATCTAACTTGATTTAATTCCCCTAGAAAAATACACCAAATAGTAGGTTTTATATTTTTATCAAATAGTACACTTCATGATGAATCCAACAAAATTTGGTTCACTAAATTTAGACATTCCTAGCTCCAGATATGAATTTTTGAAATTTGCAACAAAATCTGGAAAAATAAATAATGAAAAAATTCAAAACTCTGACTGACAGCTGGGCCCCGCGGGTCAACGGGCTCATGCGTTAGCGAGACAGAGCAGGGCATGGCGGTTCACTGGCCATAGCTCATCAACACGTGAGCTCACCGGTGGCGAGTTCAACGACGTCGTGTTCCCCATTCTCTCGTGCATCTACTGGTACGCTCAGTTGGCCCGATGGATCACCAGAGCTACCTTGCCGGTGACCATGGCAGCACGACAGAGGTGCTCGGCGGTGCACCGGCCGACTCCGGCCATGATGGGCTAGGGCGAGTTAGGGTTAGTAGCAGCGTCGAAGGGGCACGGCCGCGTGCATGGTGGCACGAGCACGACGATGGTGAGGTCACTGTTCCAACGAAATGGCGGTCGGTGATAGGTCTTCGTCATGGGATAAGTTGTTGGGGTTCACAGCAGCGCTGAAACACGTGTTAGAGGGGGATGACGGGGACTGGTTAGGGACAGCCACGGCAAGTTTGTGCTCACGGCCATGGCGGACGCGCACAGTGCGGACGAGCGTTCCTGCACCGACACGGCGGTAGCGGTTAAGCGGGTGGTGGCTCTAGCTTCTAGGACCTATGGCGAAGATAGACCAAATGAGAGGAAGGTAGGGGGAGCAGTGGAGAAGGCTGGCCATGGGTGAGCTTGGAGCTCGGCGGCATACCGTGGCCATGGCGGTGACAGCGACGCGCAATGTGGCCTCACTTGGGTTTGTCTAGTGGTGCTAGCTGCTCGGGAAAGTGGAGTAGATCACGGTGGAGCTATGTGCGAGGTGGATTGGGTGAGGATATGGCGGTGGCGGCGCTGCGCTTTGCTCTGCTCTGGAGCCACGCTCGAGCGAGATGGAGAGGGCGAGAGCAAAAGTGAGGGCGTGAGGGCATGGTGGCTGAGCGCTCGCCTTTGTCGTGTGGCAGGGCCGACTGGCGCCTGCACTGGTCAGCCACGACGTCGCGCGTGGCGCCCGATACATACCGGCCATCAAGCTGACTGACAGCGCGAGTTCAAGCACTTGGTACTCCTAATCCGTGGCGATTTAGCAAAAGCATCATTACTAAGAATTATAGAGCTATAGAAGATCTACAACTTTGCATCAATGATCTTGGTCTAATTCGAGCTGGTTTTCAAATTACAAGGCTCCAAAGTGTGTCACTTGAAACTGTAAACAGCTTTTTGACAGCAAAATTTCTGTCCTAAAAGCAGCATTTGATTACTACTTTGGAGCTATTTTTTACTATATTAGGCACTGAATTAGCTCATGACCCTTAAATAAAGTTTGTTACCCATGTCAAGAGCTACAACTCTTATTAAGGGTGCACTGCCATGCAAACACTCTATGCTATAGTTCAACTCTAGTCAAAGTAGTATCATGAAAATGGAAGTTTTGAGTAAACTAGGACTTAGAAGCAAAAAGTGGCCCATGTCATGAATACAAACATTGTTCCATTTAACATCCTAGACCTGTCTAAGGTGTTTCTGAGACCTCACAACCATCTCTTGCAGTGGTCACACATGATCACAAGCATATGTAGGTATATGATCAACATCACAGGTGATATAGACAAGGTGAATGAAATGAAACTTTATATGCTCATGCTCATGAATGCTTGGATGATGCTTGTGTTCACGAAATGCAAGTGCCAAATGCAATGCTTAATACTAAGGTGTTACATATAGGCTAAAGGGTTTGTGAGTTATAGCTTCTAGAAGTCTGCTAGCAGAGTTGCTTATTCTCTGAATAGATCTCAAATATTGAATTGTTTGACCTAGCTAACTATTGAATCACTTTATGATGATTATAAGAAAGTTGTAGATAATTTAATAAGCTTTCCATAAAGTCCAAGATCATATTATTTGAATTGGTAAAACTCCAGTTATGGTCAAAATAAGTGACTGCTGTTTGTAGTCTAGTAAATACCTGAGTGTTTGATTAAGTACTAGAGAAGAGATATGCACCTACTCAGTAAAAGAAAGTTAATCTGGTTATCACCCTAATTCCTTGCTATTAAGAACACTTATGATTATGCATTTTATCATATCATATCATGCATGTCATTATCTATGCATCCATGATAATCTTATTTCGTGCTCATGCATATAGGATCGCCCGAAGGAATCACCCTCTTGGAGTTCGAGGCCGAAGAGGAGGAGAATCAGGAGGCACCACCACAGGTAGCTCCTAAAAGTGAGGAGCAGGTTCTAGAAGAACTACTGGAGTGCCCTGATCATAGGCCTACATCTTTTTAGAAAGGCAAGCCCCGGAGCATTCTAAGCCTCCTATGGTTTATAAAATATCACTTGAATCCTTTATGTTTGATGCATTAGGTTATAAGAGTTGATTGGAAACACTTGATGCATATAACTTCCTTGTCCAGAAATATACCTTGAACCCTGTGTAGGTCTAGGATCGAATATATGCTTAGCCATGCTTAGATTAGTAGAAGTCGGGTGATTTCCTGTCACCTGCGAGATATAGGTGGATACCGGAGCACGGTTGGCTATATTTGCTATCGTGGAAAAAAAACCATAGGATAATATAACTAGAGGCCAGGCGGAGTCTATGTGTAGGTTAACTCATGTGATTCTGTCTGTGCCGATTAAGGACTGTACTGTTGCTGGCACTTCTGCCGAGATTGAACGCATGCCTCTCACTTAGTAGGCCGGATAACTCGTTCTGATCACGAAACCGAGTATCTCAACTCAGGTTAGGCCTCGCTCTGTTAGAGTGCGCACACTGAAGGTAGTAAGGATATGCGGGGAGCCAGTGTGAGGCCAAGGGTAGGTTAGAGTCCTGATCGACCTGGCATTCGGTAGTATCCCCGAGGGTGTGGCGCTGACCGAACCCGCGAAATGTGTACCTGAGTTGTACCAAAGGTGACCTAAGACTACCTTAGCACAGGTATGTCTGGGTTTATGTTAGGAATAACTGCCCAGCTGGTTGCAACCGATTCGAATCGCTGTCTCTCCCGGAGAGTGCGAAACTCGACTAGCTCTAGCATCGTAGTAATTGAATTCTGGAATTTGATGGTTATGATGAACATGGGAATGTTACACCGGCTATGGTTATTATTGTTCTGCTACGTAATCATACTCACATGTTTGGCACAGATTAGATGCTAATCTAGAGACGAATAGCTATAATTAACTTGGAATCGAATTATAAAATATATAGTTCAATTAGTGGCTTTTATGCAAAATGTTGTCAAGCCAGCTCCACTTATAAAGCCTTGCATAATCTTTGGAGTCACTTAATTTTTTGTTTTTGACGGGTAAGTTTAGCTGAGTACCTTCTTGTATTCAGGGTTTATTTCCCACTTATTGCAGATGGTACGGTATATCATGGGTATTGTAAGACTTGCTTCTCTCCCGTCGTGGACGAGGAGTAAGACCATGGGTAAGGCTCTTCTAAGTTATCTGATCTCCCATGCTTTTGTTGTAATGGATCACGAACTGGCAAGTATTTGAACAAGTGTGTGTAATATTAGTTTTAAAACTATATTTGCTTCCGCTACTGTATTTGAATTTGGCATTGTAAAAACTCTTTTCGTACTCTGATGTATGTTGAACTATGGTGAACTTATGTAATATGTGGCTTGTATGTTGAATTATATACGATCTTGGTTGTGTGTTGAATTATTCGAGATCTTTCGTGGTACTCGACGGACTACCGGGTTTATATGGGCTCAAGTAAGATAGTGCGATTGCTGCGGTTGTTGCTATTGTACTTATGCTCTTGTAAATTGGTCGGTTTTGCCACACCGCGGGCAAACGGTGAACACGGAGTTTCGTCCTGATTCTAGCTTTTTGCTTGCGTCAGATTTATGCTTCTGCATCCAACGATCGAAGAGAACATGAGAGAATGTTAACAGAGTGATACTCTGTCTTGTGCTTGAATGAACAGAAGTGGGCACGGAAGCCACAACATTTACCTAGTTCGTTTGATCATATCAGCTATATTTATTCTCTATAATACAATGTTTTTCTCTCATAACAAAACAATATTAGCCAACTTATAAACCACAGAAAAGATCAAACAAACGGGGTGAAAATTCTTAGAAGTGGCTTTGTATCGATCTGACTGTACGGTTTTGACCTCCATCTAGATACAGGCAATCTTGCAGGCTGGCTTTTAGATACAGGGAATCTAGCAAGCCATTGACGAGCTTTAATTTACTATACAAGCACAGGTCATTAAAGTAATACCAGACGTACGGTATCACGGACACCGAGCATATACAGATCATGGTTCTGAAGGCCAACGACTAAAATACTAAAATAGGATACAAAAATTCTCGCATGTAAAGACAAACCTTGCATATGAAATTTGTTCAGGGTGGGTTGGGTGCATAGGTTGTCCCCCCACAGACGGCTAGCTTCGACGTCAAATGATTGGTAGCCGAAGAAAAGGAATGGGGTGGATGCTAGGAACGACCTTTGCTTCTGCTGGAAGAATGATACGTACATAAGGTGTTCAATGAAGCGTCCATGCATTCATTAATCAAGAATCAGCTCAAAACTTCAAGATGAAGAATAGCAAACCATATGATCATAAAAACTCTCTCCGTCCATAAAAAGAATACAATTCTAGCACGCAGCAATCGCAAACCATATGCTCACTAATAACTATAAATAAAAATAGCAATATTTATTATATCAAATAAGTATCAGGAGATATATTTTCGTACTATATCTATTTGGCATCAATTTTTTTTATCTATATATTTGATTAAACTTTAGACATGTTGACCAATATGCCGCTAGAATTATGTTCTTTCTTTAGATAGTTGCAGTATATCTATTTGGCATCAATTTTTTTTATCTATATATTTGATTAAACTTTAGACATGTTGACCAATATGCCGCTAGAATTATGTTCTTTCTTTAGACAGTTGCACTAGACGGTAATTCAATTTTTAGAAGTGGCTTTCGAAACTCTCACCACCGATTGTAGAAACGAGATATTTTTAGAGATGGTTTTATAATTGCCCTTAGTTGATTTTCAGAATTTTTTAAAAAAAATCATAAAAGAATAGGAAAAAGTATTTCTATAGCAAACAACCAACCACAAGCCACACACATTCACAAGGTTTTAATTTATTTGTTTTTTAATTCTTGCATGTGCCTCCGCGAGGATTTGAACTCGTGGCCTCTTGCAATGTGCACAAGACTCCTACAATAACACCAGTCACTTGTGGGTGACCAAGTATAAAATGTTCAACTACAAATTTTGTATTGAATATTTTTGCTCCCAATCAACGATCTCAAAAGAAAATACGTTCAACTACAAATTTTTACTCTTGTCGAGCACTATAACTTTGGTTAGGGTATGTCTCCATTCATTGCTGTTTGCGAAATTTGAGAATTTGAATTGCAAAAATGTAAGAACTTAATATGTATATTTTGGCCCTAAATGATCTCAAATAAAAAAGTCATCAACTACAAAGTTTTAGATCTCGTCCAATTCTATATTTTTGAATCAATATTTATATTCATCAAACTTCATTTGAAAAATATGAATTTATTTATTCTGTAGCTATTTTCAAGGGTAGTGCCCCTGAAAATTGATTCCTATGGACAGTAAACTAAGTCAGCGCCCCTGAAAATGTGAATGATTGACATAAGAAACCATCTATGAGGATTGTTTTGTAAGCTATAATAATGCTACACAACATTTATAAAATTGTTGAATAATAAGTTAACCCGTCTGAAAAAAGTAGGAGGCGATTGTAAAAGTTACTTATATGTCTAACAGTATACTAGAATCACAAAATCATAGATTCTACTAAATAGAATGGCAAAATCAACTCGGTTAATTAAAATCGTAAAGCTATAAAATCGTGTAATATAATCATGATTTTGACAGCTATCAATATTACTATCAACAAGATAAGTCTCTTACAAGCATCAGATTGCTTTGTTTTAAAATAAAGGCAATCATTGGCTCTAAATTTGTTAGTGTCTAACATCTCCAACTTTTATAAAGCTGAAATACTTATTGCTCTCAATTAGCCTTGCTAGCATAGCGCTCTAGGTCATCTACTAACCCTTAATTGTCACGTAATTTGTGTAGACTGTACTAATCATGTATACTCTGTCCTAAATATAAGAGATGTATATCTGAAGTCAAATTATTCTTTGTTTAATCAAATTTATAGAGAAGGGTATTAATAACGTCTACCACATCAAAGAATTAAATTATAAAATTCCCTTTCTAATTTGGTGTCATTAATCTTTTCCATAAACTCAATCAAACTTAATATAGTTTGACTAGGACAATTCAAAATCTCTTATATTTGGGATTAAGGGAGTATATCATCTACTCTCATCCTCCTCGCATCTGGCAATACATCATTTTTCAAACTCTCGCTCCTTGAAGGAACTGTAGCGATCTATGTCCTTGAAGGAAACCCGGCCTATTCATGTGGAGCACACGAATCCATCCTAGCTAGAGGCCAGAGGAGAATTATAGTGACTCAAAGAGCCTCTTTATATCCTTCCTAATTGATAGGGGATGTGTGGTAGTGATACGTGGGCTCCATATGTCATATTTATGTAATTATGTTAATGATGAATTAACTTGTCATGTGGGCTATCGGTAAGTCTGCGCCCATCTCGACAACCCGAATCAAATTCATGTATCTAAAAAATGCAATTTGAGAGTTTAGTGACTTAATTAACACCTCCGGTCAAGTTCGAGGATCGCTGATGAATTTTACTCCTCGACTAAATTAACTCTTCATTACATGAAGGTAGTGTATCTTTTCAACAAGGTTAATGCATATATGCGATCTTGATCAGATAGCACGGACTGAAGACATGCATACACACATGATCAAAGCAATCGCATCGGACTTAGCTTGTCTGCTCAAACAAAATGGTAGTAATACACCAAGTACACTGAACCGAAACATAGATTAGACCTGAGAATCCAACAGGAAAAAATCGATGAACTTAGGCTGATCTTGGAAAAGCATGCATGGTTGCTTTGTGTCTCTGCAGAGCTAGCTAACTTTGATGTCCTCTCTTTGATTCGGAAGCCTGTAAGTCACAAGTTTCTGAAATTTAAATTTGAAGTTTGATTAGTTATGATGAAGCAATGTTTACTAAAGTAGTCATATATAAATGGAATCTCAAAACCACAGTAACATACGTGATGTGGTTTCCGCGACTTTTCCATGACGATTTTGTGTGTAACTTGTGGGAAAATATAATGATCTTTGCATGCGGGTGCAGACACGTGAACCGCGAGACTGGACGGTGGCGAGCTGGCAGGAAGGTGCAGTGTTATGCGGCATGCATGCGCCCACAGTTGTAGCAGGTCGGTCAGCGTACTCAATTCAACCTCTGAACCCCGCTGGCGGCGGCCGGGATGGCTGGATGCATGCTCTGCTGCAGGATGCTCCTTCCTGCAGCCATAAAGGCTTCTCTGATTCGTGTGCACGACACGCACAAGGACGACGACGCCTGTGTCACGATCCAGCAGGTGCATGCACATGCATTTACGTGCCTGTGCCAACAAGCACCAATGCCTTTTTCTCGTTTTACTCCGGTCCGTAAGCTCATAATCTTCAGATATCCTGATCCGCCGCCGCGCACTCAACGCAAAACTCATGTCAAACAAAGCACATGAGCCACACGCCACTTTTGCATGCCACGAGTTCAATGTACAGTTGTTAAACGGCCCCAGTTTTTTGGAATACAATGGAAAGCCGGAGGAATCCTACGGAATTAATCAATCATGCTAGCCCATATGAACACACAACGATTAAATCAATAAATACTGAAATTAGAAATGCTACTTGAAAGAAGATGAGTCTGCATTAATCTCGGCATATATTTTTTTCTCTCTTTTTAATTTAATACAAGGCTGTTGAGAGAAGTCTTAACGCACATTTGGAATCCAAAGGTTTCATATGCTACTTGGAGAACTGGGATCGGCTGAGTAAAAATCAACACATGGATGGATACGATAGCAGAGGAAGTTAGCAGCAAAGGTGCGGTGGAGGAACCTTCAGTGAATTGGGTCCTTCAACACTTTGTCCAAAAGTGCCGTGGAAGAATATCTCCTCACTTCAACACTCAAAGCGGTGGAAAAAATTTTCAGTCATTCATGGAATTCCAGCGTGATGACCCGTCCATCTTGGTGACCCACCCCTGCTTATCTCTGGCATACCTAGCAGGAAAGGAAAATCCGGCTCGAGTTTCCCCCATTTGGTCAAGGTGAGCTAAAGCTTTTGGGTTTTCCATAAAGTCTTGTTTGGATGATCGGTAGGTGTTAAGCGAAGTAAATACCTTTGTAAAATAAAGGTTTGGAAAATTATACAAGCTAGTTCAGAGAAATATTGTTTGGATGATCGATTTGCTTATTACTTCTACACCCGCTTTAGCCTGTTACAATCGGAAAAACAAAACAGACCTTGTGGCCACACTTTTTTTTGACAGGTATCGTGCTCGTCCACATGCTTGCATCTATCCTCGCAGGGGCGGAGACAGGAACTGGAGATAGAGTTTCCACATTAGGATTTTTAGCTTGAATAGAATTAGCACTTGAACCAACGGGCTTAAAGAAACTATGAGTTGTTTTTTCCTCTTCATATCATGTAATCGAAAAGAGGATTTCACTATTTGAGATACAGATCAAGCACTACTACAGATTTAGACATCACTGCCGGCCTCATCACTGTCGGATTCGTGAGAACCGGCAGTGATGTACGCTTTCGAGCTTGAAAACAAGAAAATAACTTAGTCTAGACTAAAACCGACATTAAAAGACCACATCACTGCCGGTTGTTAATATATACCGACAGTGATGTCTGTTTACTGTCGGTTCTAAAACCGGCACTGATGCCTACTTCGGACCCGAAAATTTTATCAACTCCAGTAAACTCCGCACGCCTCCCAACTCCCAACTCCGCACGCCTCCCCACCAGAACTCCGCATGCCTCCACCACACCCGCACGCCTCCCATCTCCTCCTCCCCAGAACTCATCCACACCACACCCACACGCCTCCCGCACGCCTCCCATCTCCTACACCCACACGCCTCCCATCTCCTCCTCCCCAGAACTCATCCACACCACACCCACACGCCTCCCATCTCCTCCTCCCCAGAACTCATCCACACCACACCCGCCTCCACTCTGTCGAGGAGAGCCACGCCGGAGACGGGCTTCTTCCTCCACCTGTCCCCGAGGAGCGGCGCCAAGCCCACGCCTGCTCCCGCTCTTCCCCATCACCTCCACGGCGGCGCCGTTCGAGTGAAGATGGAGGACGCTCGGCCATCTCCGTCGGAGGTGCTCGAGCATGTGGTGCGGTCCCATGGAGGCCACGGCAGTGACGTGCGGGACGCTTGGCCATCTCCGTTGGAGGTGCTCGAGTTGAAGGGGAGGAGCGCCACCGTGGGGAGAGGGCCACCGCCGCCGCTCGCATGCGCCGCCCGCGTTGCCCACCACCGGATCCGGCTTCCCCACCACCGGATCCGTCCTCCCCGCCACCGGATCCGGCTTCCCTGCCACCGGATCCGTCCTCTCCGCCACCGGATCCGGCTTCCCCACCACCGGATCCGTCCTCCCCGCCACCGGATCCGGCTTCCCTGCCACCGGATCCGTCCTCCCCGCCACCGGATCCGGCTTCCCTGCCACCGGATCCGTCCTCCCCGCCACCGGATCCGGCTTCCCCACCGCCGGATCCGGCCTCCTCGCCCGCATCGCCTGAGGGAGAGAGGGAGGGAAGAGGGCCGTCGCGCCGGAGGGGAGGAGGGGCGCGCCCGCCGAAGGAGGAGGAGGCAGCCGCGCTCACCCGCCGGAGAAGGAGGAGGTAGCCGCACTTTGTCTCCTCGGCAATCTCCCTTTCTAGTGCTCCTGTGTCTCCGCCGGTGTAGATGAGTTTTTTTTTGTTTAACCCTGCTCCTTTGTCTGTGATGTACGAATCGATTTGTGGATGGGTTGATTTGTGATGTGTTGAACCCTTCTCCTTCGTCTGCGATGCACGAATTGATTTATGGATGAGTTTTCTGATGTGTTGAATCCGTCCTTTATCTGCGATGTATGAATTTTTTTCTTGGATGAAATGCTCGATGTAGTGGCGGCGGCAGCGAGCATGCTCCAGCCAGCATGCTTGATGGGTTGCTTTTTTTTGTTTTCTAAACCTTATCACTGCCGGGTGAAGGACCGGTAGCAGTAGCCAGCGAGCATCACTGCCGATATGCCACTGCCGGATCAAAATCCGGCAGTGAAGGAGGATTTTGAACCGGCAGTGATATCGAAAACTGGGGTAGTGAAGTGATTAGATTAAATAAATAGTATATAAACAAGTGCTATTTACAAAGAGGCTGTATTGTACTATAAAGAGAACTAAAGAAAAGGCACAAAGTGACAAAGACAAAAGCGGTAGGGGTCGCCGACGCAGATCTGTTGCCCCACCCGGCAGCACGGGTCCTCGATGCCGCGCCATTGCCTCGCATGGCGGTAGCGGACGACTCCCCCGCGCCCTTTAGGGCGAGGCACATCACGGATGCCTTGACCTCCTTGTCGTAGTCGATGAGGTACATGACCTTGCCTTCTACCATGATCTAGTCGAGTCCGCCGCCGCTTGAAAGGGAGAACTGCCCTCGAGCACTGCACGTCTGGGTCTTTGCGTTCCACCCATGGCAGCCAGTCATTGCCGTGCACCCAAGGGGAGAGGAGGAGGCGAGTGTTTGGACGAGGAGGAGACGGAGTGAGCAAGGCCGGACATTATTAATTATAGAAAAACAGAGGCGGCTCGCTATCCAGCCACCTCTACTACGGGATCTGTAGAGGTGGTTTGTAACTCTAGGCCCCCCTATAGATCCATTTATAGAAGCAGCTGGATATCGAGGCGTCTCTGAAGATATATCTACAGAGGTGGACTATTACACATGGCACTATAGAGGTGGCTCAATCAAGAGCCGCCTCTATATATATATAGTAAAAGTAGCCAGGTTCCCAAAAATCGTTTTTATATGGAGTAGTAGTGACTTCAAAACAATTGAGAGGGTTTTGGCTAGGGAGGAACATGTGTGGTGACAACAATTGCACATACAATAACACCAAGTTAATGTACTATAGAGATGGTACCGAAGTGTATGAATCCAAACGACCTAGCTCTAATCTAATATCAGGAAACTTTATTCTCAGCATACCGAATAACTAATTTCTTCGATAGTTCTCCCTCAGGTTCGATTTGTTACCATGCAGATTATAGCTGAGCGTTTGTAATTCACTGTATCTCAGCAAACAAAGAAATAAGCAAAGACTAGTATTGAACTAGTGCCAAATTATATTAGTATATTCACAAGTTTTCCTCCATTTAGCAAAGACAAATCGACCTAGGCCCAAATAATCAATGATAGGACATGTTGCTTACTCCGTAACTTGGAACAAGCGTTGTAGAGCCGTAGAGGTGACGACCAAAAATTCGTATGCATTGCCCTGTGCCAAGTCTAAACGAAAAACCGATGTGGCTTACAAGTCGGAAAGGCCCTGGACCCACCATGGCCTCCACTTGGTCCTCGATGCAGCGCACCTGTTCTCTGCAGCGCCCTCCCCCCCCCCCCCCCCCCCCCCCCCCCCCCCCCACCCACCCCACACACACACACACACACACACACCCACCCACCCACCCACCCACACACACTCCCACAGTTCCACTCCCAGCTTTTCAAAACCGCCGTCCTCCAGTCCACAGATAAAATGGCGGCCTCCCCACCACGCTGGCTCCCCCTCCCGGCTCCCCTTCCGATTCCCGCGCCCGCCCCCACGCCGCCGAAAGCGGGGATACCGCCCGCCGTCTCCACAAGCGCATCTGCGCCGCGCGCCTCGGCTACCGTACCGTCGAGCGGCAGGTCGCCACTGCGCTTTTTGGCGTGCGTTGGTTCTTCTTGCGCAACTCTGCTGCTGGTTTCCAGCTCTGTTTTCCTTTCTTTCTCCTGTCCTTGTCAAATCTATCCTCCTGGCTGGGTAGCTTTTGGAAATTCCGGCGGGCTGCCGTTCTCGGCTTGTGTTCTTGGTCATCCCGGGTGGTATTAATCTGGAGATCCACCAGTCGCTTGGGACGAGATCAAGAAAGGGAAGAAAGAAACAGCGCGGCAAGCCGGCATCGCGAAAAGCTTAAGATCAGAGGTACCTACCTTTTCTTCAAGTGTAATGTTGTAATCTAGATGTGTCTGTCTGTTCATCGTACATCCTGATTATGTCAAGCCGTTCTTGATTTCGTTCTTGTCTTTTTGAATGGCGAGTAGATTACTGAGATTTCCATCGGTCGTACGTCAGAGCAACCTCACTTCGCTCCCTCCTGCGCGTTAGATGCTGGTTGCCGCGTCGCTCATGGCAATGGAGTTGGACACGGACCAGATCTCCAGGTGGGAGCAGCAGCAGCAGCACCCGAGGCGGCAGCAGAGCAGGAGGCAGGCCGCCGCCGTGGGCGTCTGCAGACAGAGCGCCGCGGCGGCGGGCAAGGGGCAGCAGCAGCGCCAGAACGCGCCGCCGCCGCCGTCGCCCAAGCCTCCGCCGGCGGCGGCGGGCAGGCTCAGCGCGGAGGCGTTCCTGGTGCTGGCGTGCGTCGCCGTGTCGCTCGTCGTCCTGCCGCTCGTCCTGCCGCCGCTGCCGCCCCCGCCGCCGCCGCTGCTGCTGGTGCCCGTCTGCTTGCTCCTGCTCCTCGCCGCGCTCGCCACCTTCGTGCCGTCGGATGTCAGGACCATGGCGTCCTCCTACTTGTAACTAGCTCCTACTAGTAGTTTTGTCAGTGAGTTTGCATAAATTCTTTCTTTTTGTATATGGCATAAAATGAGTGTAATGATGAAATAGAAATCTTGTTCTTTTGTTTGTTTATTTTTTTCCTGAAACAGAGATTCATCATTAGATCGAACAAATTACTAGTATACGTGCTTTCTGTATTTGATTGAACTCATCTAGGCCGTGTTTGTTGTAAAGCCTACAAGGAGGCTAATCAGCGGTAAATGGAGTATAATTGTGGTTTTCTGCCGACTTGATCAATGGATTATATGTTGACTCAAATAACTGACATTAATTAGCTAGTCTAGACAAGCATTTACGTGATTACATAATGCAATATGAAGCCAAGTTATATTACTCTCTCCTGCATGTTATGTGATGCATATCTCCGTTTACTAATTTATTCAAGAATATGTTCTTTTTTTTTAAAAAAAATGAGATTTTGCAAGCATGTCAAGTACAAAGTCCTATGACGTGAATAACTTAGATGCTTTTAAACCCAATATTTTGAAAGTTTAATTAATATTTGTCTTAAATGACATTTACGACTGTGCTACTACTATCAGTTTGGTAGGGCACTCACAATACAAAAACTATCATAGTTTCTATATGCATTAATTATCTTGTCACCTAAGTATTTTGCTGATGTGGCTAGCGATTTATTGAGGAGAGAGAGGATGAAATGGTTTCTTAATAAGAAATCATATCTACACGAGAATTAAGACATGATAAGTAGATGAAGGAGAGAGAAGATGTGTGATTGAACAAAAGATTATTCTATAGAAACTATCAATTAGGAACATAGTTTCTATACGTAGTGTCTACACTATACATAGTTTTTAGCATTGGGAGTGCCTTTAGCGAGACTCTATACATGTTTCAGGTTCTATGCCTTTACTCTAAGTTAGTAAGTGCAATACTAGTTAGATACATACAGTACTAGTCAGTACTCCCTCGTATAATTACGATATTAAATGAATAGTATTAATATTTATGTCTCTAATTAAATTACTATTAGGGGCTATTTAGATCCTTTATTTTAGAGTAATTGAATTCTACTTAATATATTAGTCTATTTGGCTTAGAATTTGATATTCCATAACTTTCTTAAACTCATAAATAAGCCTATCTTAAATTCATATAGTGAGAGATAGAAATAGATTAGATCCTTCTGCTATAATTCTAGTCTCTAACTTATAGCATACTCTTCGACTTACTTTCCTATAATAGAAATACAACATATAAGTTATATATAACTATATTAGCTCAATTAATATATGTTTAAACTATAATTATTAGAATGAATTCAATTGAGGGATCTAAACGGACCCTTATGAATATATATTCCATAAGTAATTTAGTAATATTTATTTGGCTGTATTATAATTTTTTATATTCTTGTATAACTTTCTCAAAAGGTGAGAATTACCTTCTCCCGTAAACTCGACACGCGGGAGACAAACGTCCATTCGCAAAAGGCGTCAGAGTGAGAGCCCCATCAGGTAGGCTGATAGCCAGAGATGCTCAATTAATTGGATCATTTTTTGAGATCGTGGATATCGTCACGACACGTTGGCGTTACCATCCTACGTACCAGACTGTTAATTTGATTCGGACTTTTGCCTTTGCGGGTGTAGTTTTCCTACCAGACTCGTTACCAACTGCACGAGAGTAGTTTTCCTCGTAAACAATCTCATTTTGTCTTTTGAAGCAATTTAAAACTCAAATATTTGCATTTTTCAAATTAGGAGATTAGGCACCTATATTTATAGCAAAGGCCTTTCCTAGGCCGCACGTGATTTCAACGCATAGCACCACGCACTCTCTCGTCTTACTCCCTCTTCCTTCATTTTTATGGCCTCCCTCTTCTCGAGAGACGATCTAATTATTTAACTTCTAGATGCGTTGACAAATCAACATAAAATCTGATAGTAACATGAAAGCACCAATACAGCAGGCTATATGCAAATTTTTTAATCCAGCATGTGTACTCCCTCAATTTCACTAAACTTGTGTGTGGCCGGCACACCAGGACCCAAGGTCTCCTCCGACAAATAAAGTGGATCCACCGTCCTGAGCCTCCTCCAACGAGTTAAGGAGATGGCGATCCGCCGACTCCAAGCCACAGGTTAGTGGTAAGGGTTTTGAGGCTAGAGATTTATGTATTCTCGGGTTATAAAGAAAAGTTTGGGGAGGCTGCCGAAACAACGGCCGAGACGATGGCTGGCATGCTGCCTGCGGAGAGGTGGGAGAGACTAGTTGTAGGATCTCTGGTTAGCATAGAGGAGGGGTGAATAGGCCTATTAAAACAAAACTTGAGCAAACGTCAAATTCAACTGACGGTACTACCGCTCTGAACCCGCGACACTGCCGGGCCACAAGAGACAAAGTGAGGAAGATAATTTAGTGATACAGTTCAAAATCTAAGGATGGAAACTTAGATCGGAGAAATTACTGAATTTCCTACAGGGTAGTAGATCACAGATCGACAACACAAAGTGGTAGCACAAGTGTAAGCAGGTAGATCGATCTTATACCCTAGAAATCACCTCAACAACAAAGTGAAATGCAATGGAAGTAAATCAAGCACAAGATAACACAAGTATTTATCCCATGGATCAGCTCACCACCAAGCCTTGCCTAAGTCCATGTTGTTGAGGTTAGCCACTAAGACTTAGGGCTTTGCAACCCTTCCTCGATCTCAAGTCAAGAGAGTTAACTCTTGAGATGAGGGGTGAGTTTACTAGCTTCAAGAGATGATTACAAACCTCCTGGGGCTGCCACACAAGTTGGCAAGCTCCACAGGCGACGCTCTGGCCGGCTTGGAGCAAGCTCCAAGAGTAATAAACACAAAACACAGGCTAAAACGCGAACTAAGTGCTCTTAGGCTTTGGGAATGAGTGGATCTGCTCTCTATTCGAGTGTTGAAGCCTTTTCTCTCAATGGTTGATGGTAAAATCACAAAGGAATATTTGGGAGCTCAAGGTCACCAATAGAGAAGAGAAAGAGTGAGCGCTTTTCTGTTCTAGTTGGTCTAAATAGCCAGAGGTGGAAGAAGAGTCGTTGGAGGGGAGTGTGAGAGGTATAAATACCCCCAACCCTCAACGGTCAGTTAAGTGGTGGCAGTGCCGCGGCTCAACTGTGGCAGTGCCTCTCTTCAGGTGCGGCACTGCCGCACTAGGCAAGATATCAAGGATGAAAACAGTGAAAGTTAGGCTGTCTTGGCTGAGCAACTGAGAATATATGTGTATAAGATTGAGCACTTGGTTGCACACTTTAGCAAGTTTATTATGTCTCCCTTTATAGTACGGTATTCCTATACTCAAATTTAAAATATAAAAGAATTTAAACCTCCTTTGAGTTTGATGTCATCACCATTTATAAATTTGGGGCTCTTCCATTTTGTATAACATCCTCAATTGTAAATTCCTTGCTTGTCATCTTGATAAATCTCATTAGTCCTCTAATTGCGTGGTCATTATCACCAAAACCCATAATTAGGGCTTGATTGCACTTTCAATCTCACCCTTTTTGTGATTGATGACCACGCAATTGGAGGAGGTGGTGGTGGAGGAAGAGGTGGAAGATTTATGGCTGCACGCATCTCCCACTGCTCCATCTGTGTCTCATATGCTCTCTCAGCTACATAGGTGCATTTGCCAAAAATGGCCTTGATACATTGCACCATCTTATTCTTCTTCTTCTTCATCATCTTCTTCTTTTCCACTACGAGAATATTCAGGCACATCAGAGGGAGAGGCAATGGTCTCACTGGCCTTGGCATGTCTTGCCTTCTCAATCTTGTATTGCTCATGCAATCCATTCTTGACAAATTGGTACCCAGTTACTCTCTCAATCACAAACATCAAGTAAGGAGCATAGGACAGCCCCTTCCTTGCATCATCCATCACCACTTGAATTTCTTGTCACATAAAGCGAGGAACATTGAACTTGCCACCACCTAGGGCAAACCTAGCAAGTACATTCCTCACATATCCATTAAGGTTAGATGTAGCTCCATCTTTGGGATTAATTGTATGCCTGATCAGGTTATCGAGAATGTAATAGTAGCTCTTCAGTCCCTTCACCTTGCCATATGTAGCTCTACTATCAAGATACAAGAAAGCAATCTCTCTAACCTCAGCCCTCCTCTCATCATGTACATAGGAGAACCCACGGTGCTCCTCATCAAAGCCAAGGATGCGGCTGAAGGTCACAAAATCAACACGATAGTGTCGACCTTCTATCATCCAATGTATCTCATTAGTGTCTCTTGTAGAAGTAGGTGGCATGGAATTGGGCTAGCACCTCTATGTTCCAATCATACCTGAAAGCCATAATATCGGTCAAACCAAATCTCTCACAAGCCTAAATTGTCTGATTGAAATCAGGGTCATTCTTCTCTCTCAACTCTCCTAGTCAATGTATTACATCTTCACAATCTTGGATTTCTTGTTGTTGAATATGACTGAGGTATAGAAGTTGGAATGGAAGACATTCCAAAATCTATAATCAACACCCAAGTCCTTTAACACCAAATATAATTTCTCTTCTCTAGCTTCTTCGACCATCTTCTGCTTACCCATATAGTCAACAACTAGAGGCTGACGAGTGTCAATTGCTCTCTTCTCCACCACATCCTCATCATAGTTCCTAATATTGGATGGATCGAACTCATCTAGATGAGGTGGTGTCTCTGGACAAGCATCAGGAGGGATGACACGTGTAGCTCTCACCAAAGCCTCCTCCTGTCGAATCTACTCATTATGGCTCCCCCTATAACGGGCAACCCCACTAGACCCTGTTGCTCCTCTGCTGCTGTTGGCTGCCCCTCTGCCATGACGAGAGAGAGAGGCTTCTCCTTTGGGGCATCAAACTTTCTTTGGATCCTCCGATCATCATCTCCATCGGAAGCCATCTATGCCAAAAGAATAGTCCCAATTTTAGAAACTATACAAATGACGGATAAAGGAACACATATGAAAATAGTTTGAATAGACAGGATGAATTATATCTTGATCTTGAGAGGCAACCTGAATAGAATTGCATCAGGTGGTGCAGCACTGCTGCACCCCAGGGGCGGCACTGCCGCACCTGGTACCTCATCTAGATCATGACCAACTTCTTCTTGCTTACTCAAACTACCTCTCAAATGCTCCTCTAAATCATCATACAATCTCAGAGCAGCATGGGCATATCAACAATATGGATTCATGCCATAGTAAGTAAGGTAGCACCATGATTAATTTAGTAATATATATGGTGATTAGATCCAACCACTATAAAGATTCATGAATGGAATGTCATTCACATTTTGCAGAAAACACCTGCAGTATGCGGCACTGCCGTGTTCAACATGCGGCACTACCACATGGGCTAGTGACATTCCACTCATGAGTGTTTGTTTTGATTCATTTAACCATCATACATACTTCCAATTTGATCATGCTGTCACCATAAACTAGATTCTAGAGGCAAATGAACTCCATTGCATAGATCGAGAAAGGTTTAGGGTTTCACCTTGAAACTCGTGGATTGGGGAGAAAAGGAGAGAACTTGCTCCACCCAAGAGCAGCAGCAGCGCCCGACGAAGCACAGGAGCTCCTGCCACTGGTGTGGCACCGCCGGGGCGCAACAAATGGCGTGACGATGGAGCAGGTGACGCTGGCGCACGAGAGAGGAGGGAGCGACATGTCAGGGTGAATGGGGAGAAAGGGGAGGAGTAACTACGGGCCAAATGAGGTAAAGGAGAAAAGATGGGCCCCATAGAAACTGCTGTTGTGGCCCAAACTATCAGACACATTTCAAAATATGGCACTACCGTGGCCTATACGTGGTACTACCACAGAGCGACATTGCCGCAGCACAAGTGCGGTACTGCCACATCCCACAACAGCAAGGATTTAGATACAAACTAAATACCTCTACATATGTAGGATATGGACACATATCTCAAGCATATTATGATCAGCAACAGATAATCAACACAAGCAATGATCATAATACACTTGTTGCTTTAGATAAAACATTTTGAGGCACAATTTTAAGCCTTTGCAATTTGTTTTGCCTATTCATGCTAGTTGATCAATTAAAGGTGTGATATTGTTCAAACCACATTATGAGAATCAAGTATATTTAGCTCACTATGCAAAGCACAAAACCTTGACTCATCGAGGGGCTTAGTGAAGATATCGGCTAGTTGCTTTTCGGTGCTCACATGGTGAATTTTGATATCTCCTTTGGTTTCGTGGTCTCTCAAGAAATGATGTTGGATGTCTATGTGCTTAGCTCTTGAGTGGCTTACAGGATTGTTTGCACGCTTTATGGCACTTTTATTGTCACACAATAATGGGATTTTGGTAAAGCGACATCCTAAATCTTGAAGGGTTTGCCTCATCCAAAGTAGTTGAGCACAACATGCGCCAGCTGCAACTCGGTCTTGGTGGTGGAAAGGGCTACACAATTTTGCTTCTTAGAGCTCTAAGACACTAGGGATCGTCTAAGGAATTGACATGTTCCCGAAGTGCTTTTTCGATCTACTTTGCATCTGGCGTAATCGGAATCCAAATACCCAAGTAGATCGAACTTAGAGCCCTTAGGATACCATAAGCCAAGGTTATGAGTGTGTACTAAATATCTCAAGATTCTCTTAACGGCTACCAAGTGGCACTCTTTCGGGTTATGTAGCACCCAGTTTTAAGAACAAAACTAGATACGCACCATATGTGAGCCCAGGAAGTCAAATCTCACATATAGCTACAAATAAGGGTAATATCAATAGACAATGCTTAAATACATAATGTATTAGTATAAAGAATATAACCTCAGAGTATAGACAGCAGAAAGACAACTCTGATCTTCAGGTGAAGACTCCAAATCCACAGGGACAACTGACTGGTTGATCACAAGCCTAATTCCTCCAAACTCTAGCAATCTGATACCCATCTGGGATTTTCATCCAAATATTTGAAAAGTAAAGCAAGCGTAAGTACATGTCGTACTCAACAAATATAACATCGGGTTCATGAGGCTCAAAAGGCTGACACTGGTTTAACTACGATTAGCTTTTAATGAGTCACGATTTTAGCAATTGAGTAGCATCAAGTTTATCACAAGCCCATATAAACACATGATCAGGTAAACATGAATAATGAATAGCATAAACAGTAATCATTAGTGAGCATCTTCATCATCAGTATCATCAGTGTTCATCATCATTAACCATTAGTGATCATCTATTCCGTAAATGTTCCAAGGCCGCTCGTGACCGTGAGCACGGCTGATATATCAGTTTTACACTCTGCAGAGGTTGTATACTTTCACTGTGAGTCGTGATTTACCCTTTCGCCCGAGGCGGCCAACCTCTTGACCCACTACCAAGGAAGGTTGGCAGGGTTCACTATGAAGCCTGTCAAAGGTTCGTCTAACAAGTTAGGGCCATTAGATTCACTCGGCAAACAGATGTAGGAACCCCCCCTGTCGAATGGCACAATTTCATCATGGCTATACACATAAGAGTAGAGGTTGTCCTATACCCGATTCGGCAAGCCATTCTTACATCAATAAAGGTAACCACTAACAAGCTAGAAAAGGTCCTCATACTGAGCTAAAGCTAGGGCCATATAGCCCTCATAGCTGTACTGTAAGTCCTAGATGATCACTTATAGATAAGTCCTTAGGAAGAGGAATCTAGAGCACCATAAAATAGCCCAATGCTCTAGCCCCCTTGTTCCATGTTGCTAAAAAGCATCTTTTAATGTTTATTGCATATACCATTAGTCAAGTTACAAGATCATGGTTGTAGTTGAGCACTAGCATCATACTACCCAATGCAATAACCCAAAGGCGTCAAGGTACAGGGTAACAAAGTACTAGGAAATTCTTAGTGGCAGTCAAGGTAGACACATGCAGTATGAATTAAATGATTAAAGATGAATAGGACAACAAGGAAGATCCCATGCTATACTTGCCTTAAAACACCGATCCTTCGATAAGCTTTAATCTTCAATGTTCTTCTTCTTCTTCTTGATCACCACGTATACCTCACCGACTGGACGTAATCATAAAGCACTACACAAGCATCCATACAATCATACACGATGCAAACAATAGAACTAAATCAGAACAATACACCAAACATAAAATCAAGATGAAAAGTTTGTAAAACGAATCTACGTCTCGCTACGAACACAAAGACGCGAGAAGCACGCTAATCGGAGCTATGGTTGAAAAGATACAACTACCGAAAGATCTACTCATAAAACTATTAGCTTCATGTGTTTTAATTATATAAAAACATATATAAGATATTGTATAGAGATTATAATTTAAGTCAAATTTAGATTTGATTTATAAAACTAAAGTGAAACAAATCATATTCTATTTATAAAATCCAGTTGCATAATTATTAATCAAGATATGATTTAAACATGAAATTTCAGAAATAGTAATATGGTAACCACTGTTACTAACATGTAGATCTCGTCGATATGAATCTAACGCAACTTGAATGGGTCAAAACGGATCTAAAACGCAAAAGATATGAAATAAACAAGATTTCCTTTATTAAAATAATAGATTAAATCTAACATCGAATTTTAGAAGTTGAAAACCTACTTAATAGTAGTATGAACATGTAGATTATGAAATTATGAACCTAATGCAATTTGAACGGGTCAAATCGGAGTTAAAATGAAGAAGTTATGGCTAAAACAAAATCAGTGGCAATTCTGTAAATAGCTGAAAACGTACTTTTGAAGTGAACCGACTAAAATACGTTTTTAAAAGAAGAAGACGAAGTCTGGGAAAACATTTTGGATGGCGGTCTTACCTAAGGGTACCTCGGTGGCGTAGGAGGAGCAAGACGGCAACGGCAACGGCGAGAGAAGGATGAGAAAAATCTGATTTACTACACGAGGGATTTCCCAAACTAGGGGCTTCCCTTACGGTAGTTTTGGCGTGCTTTGCCCAAGGGATTGGTTGATATATATAGGAAGAAAAACTCCCCACATCCACGTCAACTAGTGATATGGTACTAATTGATGTTACCCCCTCCACATTTACTAATGGACCTAAATAATCATTAAAGCCCATTAGTAAATAAATGCATAGGCCTTTAGGATTTATTAGGATTATTGCACATGGGCTTTGAGCGTTGGGAAAAATGAGAAATTTATTATTTTCGGAATTAATTAATTTCGTGGATAAAATAATTCTAGAAAAGTCCAGAATTGATATTTAAGCCGCGAAAAATACTTCGAGACCTCCGAAAATTTGGGGAAAATTCTCAAAGACACTTTGGAACATGATGAACTCAAATAAAGTATTTGGATCTCATAAAAAGATTGTTGGGAACTTGGAACATAAAGATTAAGGTGAAGGAGGTAGGAATTAAATTCCAGAAAGAAGCTGAAAAATTCCTAGAGATAGATATTTGTCTCTTAAACGTATAAAAAATAAACATTTTGCACATAGAAACACTAGGTGCGACCAGCATGAATGCAACAAACACGTTTCTACCTTATGATAAATTTTAAATTAATGAAAATTTATATTTTCCTATGTTTTCATGTGCACAAAAATTCATAAATAAATCATTTTAACTCTATTTTCAAAAGTGGCAAATTTTGGGGTGTTACAGGTTAGCTTGAAATCTAGAACACATGCACACACTAAGCATAATATCGGGCCTAGATGCGCGTAAATAAAGTAGAGAGCCGATCATGAAGCGATATACCTTGATCTCCTCGGCTTTCCCTTCTTCATTGAGACTAAGATGTCCATTGGTTGGCATGGAAGTTTTGATATGCTTGGCATTCACCATGTCAAACTTCTTGAGCATATCATGGGTGTACTTCATTTGGCTAATAAAAGTTCCATCCTTCACTTGCTTAATTTGAAATCCGAGGAAGAACTTCAATTCACCCATCATGGACATCTCAAATCTCTTAGTTATGATCCTACTAAATTCCTCACAGAAAGAGTGATTAGTACTACCAAATATTATGTCATCGACATATATTAGGCACACAAATATATCTTTATCAACTTTATGAGTGAAAAAGGTAGGATCAACTTTGCTTATTTCAAAGCCTTGTTTAAGCAAGAATTCCTTAAGGCATTCATACCATGCTCTTGGTGCTTGCTTAAGCCCATATAACGCCTTTTGGAGTTTGTAGACATGGTTGAGGAATTTAGGATCTTTAAAGCTTGGTGGTTGCTCAACATAGACAAGTTTTTGAATAGAGCCATTGAGGAATGCGCTCTTTACATCCATTTGGTAAAGTTTGAAGTTGTGATGAGCGGCATAGGCTAGAAGCATTCAGATTGCTTCAAGCCTTGCTACCCGTGCATATGTTTCTTTAAAGTCCAAGCCCTCTACTTGAGTGAAGCCTTGAGCAACTAATCTTGCCTTGTTCCTTGTCACCACGCTATTCTCATCTTGCTTGTTGTGGAATACCTATTTGGTACCAATGACATTGGTATTGGGTCTTTCTACCAAGGTCCACACTTGATTTCTTTCAAAATTATTGAGCTCTTCTTGCATGGCCATGATTCAATTTGGTCTCCAAGTGCTTGTTCTACCTTAAGAGGCTCCAAAGAGGAAATAAAAGAGTAAAATTGACAAAAGTTTGCTAAATGTGAACAAGTTGTTACACCCTTTCAAAGACTCTCGAGGATATTGTCAATAGGATGATCCCATTGTATCGTTTGCCTTAGCCTTAGGTGATCAATGGCCTTATGTTTCTCTTCTAGATATTCATCTTCTTCTTGCCCAAAGATTGATTATAGGTTATGTCCATGAGCTAGAGTCGAATCAGCTGCTGCTGACTAGGTAGGCGCGTCACTACCACAATTAGGCCTGGCACTGCCGCGTGTAGGAGTTGTGGCAGGTGTCTGCTGCTGTTCAGAATTAGGTATGTTAGTAGAAATTTGTGCAGCAGCAACTTGAGTATCCTTCTCTTCAGTGGCTTGATCTTCCTGTGGTCTAATATCACTAATAGCCAATTGCTTGATTGCTTCACATGGTGGATCCTCATTTCCTACAACACTTGAGTCAACTTGCTCTACTTGAGAGCCATTAGATTCATCAAATGTCACATCTACCACAATTTCAACTCTCCCGGAGGTTTTGTTGAAGACACAGTAGGCATGCTCATTTGATCCATAACCAAGAAGAAAACCTTCATCAACTTTAGGTGCAAACTTAGAGGTTTTGGGTTTCTTGTTAGGTATGAAACACTTATACCCAAATACTCTAAAGTAAGACACCTTTGGCTTGTTACCGGTTAGAAGCTCGTATGATGTTTTCTTTAACTTCTTGTGTAGGTAGAGACGGTTGATGGCATGGCAAGCGGTGTTGACGGCGTCGCACCAAAATAGGTCTAGCGTCTTGTACTCATTTAGCATTGTCCTTGCCATGTCAATGAGTGTTCGGTTCTTCCTCTCTACTACACCATTTTGTTGAGGGGTGTATGAAGTTAAAAACTCATGCTTGATGCCCTCTTTATCAAGAAACTCCTCGACAAGAGTATTCTTGAATTCGGTCCTATTATCACTTCTCACTTTCTTGATTGGGAGACCGAACTCCTTTTGTGCTCTTCTAACAAATATCTTCACCTTCTCTTAAACTTAGCACTTGTCATACAAAAAGAATACCCAAGTGAAACGGGAATAATCATCAACAATAACAAAACCATATTTGTTACCCCTGAGACTTAGGTAGGCGACCGGTCCAAAGAGATCCTTGTGAATTAGCTCCAATGGTTGCTTGGTGGTCATGATGCTCTTTGGTGAGTGAGGTACGCCTACTTGTTTTCTGACTTGAAAAGCGCTACAAATCCTATCTTTCTCAAAGTAAATATTTATTAGTCCAAGAATGTGTTCATCTTTTAGAAGTTTGGCCAAGTTCCTCATCCTAACATGGGCTAGTCGGCGATGCCAAATCCAACCCATGCTAGATTTTGCCACTAAAAAAGTCTCAAGCTTAGCTTTACTTTTATTGAAATCAACTAGGTAAAGCTTATTCTTTAATCGACTATAAAGACAATAGAGGAATCCTCCCTTCTAAAGACTTCCACACCCTTATCCGTAAAGAGACAATTGTAGCCCATCTCCCATAATTGAGAAACAGACAATAAATTGAACTCAACAAATCAACATGTAGAACATTTGAAATTGAATGTTCAAGGGTTATATTAACTTTACCAAGACCGATCACATCCCCCTTTGAATTATATCCAAAGACAATATTTTTATTTGAGTGTGTCATCGGGGAATATGATGAGAACATACTCCTTTCTCTGGTCATATGATTTATACATCCGCTATCAAGTACCCAACTTGATCCACCAGAGGAGTATGCCTGCAAAATAAATTTAGTTGCTAGATTTAGGTCCCCACTAGACTTGGGGCCTTGCATGTTAGTCACTAATATCTTAGGAACCCAAATAGAAGTGTTAAGATAAGCATTAGTTTCCTTGCTAACATATTTAGCAAACACTTTTCCACTACTGTTTTTCTTCAAAACAAAGCATGATGTCAAGCTTTGTTGAGGTGCATGGGTCTTCGGTTGATATGAATACTTGTTCATAGTGCCCCACATTGATTCTTTTGGCTTCTGGGAAACCTGCTTCTGCTAGAACACTTTCTTCATGGGCTTAGTCTGATTAGGAACATAATTGATAGTCTTCCCATTTTTGTGAAGCATGGCACTATGGTTCTGGGTTGCTATACTGTTGTAGGCTGTGTAGGCTGATCTGTATTGATTCTGTCCTTTCTTTCAAATTGTACACACTTATAGCCATTCACTATCTTTCTTCCATTTGTCTTGGCTCCTTTTGTATGTCCTAGTCCATGCTTGATTGAGGGATGCCTTCCTTTCTTGTATTGTGGCCCTTTTGGTTTATCCTTCTTCTTGTCATTGGTTTGTGCCTTATCATCCATGCGCCCTTTTCCAATGATTTCATTGAGCCTAGCAATCTCCTTTCTCATGGCCTCCGTATTTGCAAGGTTAGTGGAATAGGCATTCAAATCAAGATTATAACATTTTCCACATCCTTGGCTAGTAGAGGGAGTAGAGGTTCCCATTGCCTTAGAGGGATGTGAGTTGCTATCCCAAAGAATGCCATATTGCAGCTCAAGCTCTTTATGCTTTTCATCCAAGTCACAATACCTTTTCTTAAGAGCATTATGAGCTTTCTTTGTGATAGCATGGCCCTCTTACTCTTTGGCCAAGGCTTTGCGCAAGGATTCCATGTCACTTCTCTCTAATGTAAGAGCTTCCTTGCTAGCAATGCAGAGATCCTCTTGTTGGATAAGAGTCTCCTCTCTAGATTATAGCTCGGCTTGGATACTCTCTAAATCCTCCATTAGCTTAGTGATGAACAATTTGGTCTTTTCATCCAAATTTGTAGTTATCAAGTTAATTTCTTCATCACTAGATCTATCATCACTAGAGCTATCACTAATATCACTACTAGAGATATCACTAGGAGGTGGAGGAGTTTTGGCTTTTGATTTTACCTTCTCACCCTTTACCATGAGAGAAATGTGAGGGGAGTAGTAGTCATCATCGGACATGTTGTTGAAGAGTCTTGGTGGTAGAGAATGGCTTGTGGATAGCTATGGTTGCAATCTTCTCATCCTCTTCACTTGTGCTCTCTCTAGTTGAGTCCCATTCATGCCCAATGTGAGCCTCTCCCATGTACTTCTTGCTCTTTCTATGGTCAGCCTTGTCCTCTTTCTTGTCCTTCTTGTACTTGTTGTCTTTGATCTCATATAGACACTTGGCAATGAAATGATTGGTGCTACCATAATTGTAGCATGTCCTCTTCTTCTTGTTTGGAATCTTTCTCTTCACTACCTTGTAGCCTTGCTTCTTTAGTCCCTTTTGAAATATCTTCATAAAGAGAGCAACATCATCCACCTTCTCATATTGTTCATCATCATTTTCATCTTCACTTGAGGATTGTTGACAGTAGTTAACAACCATTATAAACCATAAATATAACATGTATAAGGGCATAAATATAATCACCAATGAAGGTTTAGGTGTTTAAACTAATAAATTCCATGAGTTTTGGTGAATCTGTATTTTCTGCAAGGTTTATCTAGAAAACCATCAACCTGGACCTAGATGTCAGACTTAATCGTGCTTATCCACAGTGAAAACAACCTTAGAAGGTTCTAGAAGACTCGAGTGGACACCACACCGAAGTAGAGGGCGAGACACCGCCAGCCCCACCTATAGGATGGCTAGCCCCTAGGGCCCACCTATTAGCCCCCCATTGCTATGTCGGTTCTCCACCACCTCCTAGATTGCATCTACGTTGTTTATTCAAGTTGGTTTGATCCGAGGGCTTAGGATTGATGCCCCGGTCAATATATACAAGCCCCTACCACCCCCCTGGAGGCATTCAAGTCAATTGAGAAGACAGAAACCCTAATCATCCTTAGATTTCCACCATATTCTAGGGCATAGCGAGTTAGGCTAGGTCTAGAGAGAGGCAAGCAGGTTTCTCTTGGTTTTCTGATCGTGTCAAGAGCGTGGTTTGGTATAATCCTTATATCCCCTATCTTTTGTATCTCTCATTACTTTTATATGTTTGCTACAATTGTTATAAGAACATTATTCATATCGTTTATGTTCCTAGTTATCATATTCATGGTTTACTTTGATTATATACTTAGCATAGCTAGATTATCCTTATATTTATGCATAAGTTTGTATAGCGCTCACTCTAAGGTACCATGGGTGAGTGACCGACATTGTGTAAGCATGATGCTTAAATGTTGTTTACCTATGGATACACCCTACATTTCAGGTTATGTGGTAGATCACGGATGTGACACTCTCGTTGAGTCCTTTATAGTCCACTCCCTGAATATAGGTATACAAGTAGGTTCTAGTTACGAAGAAAGACAAGCTCTGTTCTTAATCTTTCTTAGAAATATCTCTTATGTGTAGATATGAAGTTGATCTTAGCTGTGACTACTAGGTATAATTGCGCTAATCAATGTATGCTTTAACTTATAATTAAGAAAGACTTAGAAATTATTCCCCTAATATTCTACTTAACCATGCTAATGCCATAGAAAGGAGTACTCTGAGTGATCAATGATTAGTTATTATGCACTCACTAGTAGGAATTTCCACTTCTATGATGATCAGATTTCATCACTGAATGAGCCAAATTCATCATAATTTCAGTTTTATGATGAATTTATGACGAAAACCGGTTCGTCATAGAAGTCGCTCACACTTGAACTTTTATGATGATTTTCACAAAACATCATAGAAGTGGCTTGATCTATGATGAAAACAGAATATCATAGAACTATTTTGGCATGCGTGGCAGGGGGCCTGTCATGCTAGTGGGTGCTTCTGTTGGAGATGCTTTCCACGTGTACATGCTATAGCCGGTTGCATTGGAGATGGTTCGGGTACGTGTCACCTTTTTATTGCACAACATGTCCATCTCTAGTTCTTGCACATTTCAGGTTCTTACTAGACCACGTGTCATGTTATTGTTGTTCCACATGTCTATTTTTTATGGGCACATGTGTCGTGTTGCGGTTGGATCATGTGTCACTTCTTCATTGGACCATGTGGCATATTTTTATTAGTCCACATGGTTGTTTCTTATTCGGCCACGAGTCATGGCACTATCCATTCATGTTTTGCATTTTTACTCAACCATGTGGCTTGAAGACATCCTTCCACGTGTTGGATTTTTAATAGCCCATGTGTCATGCTCTGGCTATTTCACATGTCATGCACTGGTTCCTCCACGTGTCACATTTTTATTTGATCACATGGCCTGTTCTGGTTCTACCACATGGAGTACAATCAATTCATTATAGAAGTAATTTGAGATCATCACTACTACACAGATTGACTACATAACAATTCAGCCTAGCAATCAAATAACCACAATTAACATTTCACATGTCAGCAGCGAACCACTAACAGAGTATCACAACATCAAACCATCACATGCGTCCACACAACAGACCACAAATGTTCACTGCATCAAGCCATAGGAGTTGAAGATAGAGTTAATTACTAGGAGAGCTTAAGCGCAAGACTAGCTCACTGAGCCTATTATACTCCTCTTGTTGCTATTTCTTGAATTCCTCAAGCATCCTTTTAGCCTTTTCTGTCCTCACCTTCAGTTCATTTACTAGTTTGACGAGCTTAGATGTACTTTCTTGTTCACTAGCAAGCTGCTTCCAAAGTGTCATCTCCGCTGATGTCCCTGCTCTGCTGGAGCTTCTTAGGATACCAACATTCTTCAAAAAAAGGTTTTTGCTACTTGCCTAGGAGGGGCGCTTGCCCTGGTAGAGGTAGAGAACCTTGGAAACAACATTAGCACTAGTCATTGGTTGCTGCCCATCAGCAACAGGTTCTTCTTACATAGCTTGCATAGCTTCCTATGAAATTCAATCCGTAAAACATTAGGTTATAGATAGTGGAAGAGGACTTCAACTAAAAACCCAAGAGATTAATTCATAACAAGTAATGCATAGAACTTCCTCAGACAACTGCTAATAGAGATTACATAAGCACAATGCATAGGTATTTTGTAGCCTACTACCGATAGAGATTACATAAGCACAATATACATGTACCATATTGAATGGTGTAAAATTGCAACTACAAAATTAAATGATGTTGCCACATTAGGCTCCTACTATGTTTCCTTCTTTTATGGCAATGGGTTCAGTAGATTTCAAGGAAAGCAATATGAATGTACTTACAACTGCTACTCTTGTAGCATCGCTTGGGCCCTTTTTTTGTACTGGTATGGAAGTCCTTGAAGACTTCCACAACATTAACATCTTCATCAGGTCAAACATGTTGTTCTAGTCCTAGATCATCATGTTGTTCATCAAGTCCTTGATCATGTTCTGTGGCCTTTCTCTTGTTCACCTTCTATTCACATTGCACATGAGTTTTTGTTTATATATATACAAAGGCAAGAGTGTCAATAAAACGCAACCATTTTTTTGAAAACACAAGAGAAAAACACAACCATCACTTACAAATGTTTGTAGCTAAACAACATAGGAGCGAGATCCTATAGGTTGGTGGTACTTCACTTTTGCATAGTTTTGCTTATTTGTCTAAGATGTTTCCTATAGCTTCATTTGTGTTAGACTACAACATAAGTAGACCATAGCGAGACTGATAGGAAATCGATGGGTTCAAACACACCTTGTTCTTAGCACTAGACCAAGTCTCGACAAGTTCACACCACTGTGCATCGCTCATGCACGAGATAGGAGAGGTCGTACAGATCTGATTAGCAGGGACGCCATTGAAGTAGGTTTGCTTCAACCTATAGAATGCCTGTTGTAGCCCACACTGCAATGCATTCCAGCAAGCTTCTTGTGTTGGTGGGTGAGCCTTGTCAATGTCTTGCCTTGACTGCACACAGTAGTGTGAATAAAAAGTAAACCTGTTAAAGTTGCTCAAAGCAGAGTTGAATGTTAAGAGAGGATACCCATACAAATAGTTAGCCTCTCCACAAAATTCCTATAATGGACGACACCAGAGGGCTTCTTATAATGTTTCCAATGTGTCAAAATTGGTATTTGATGCCTGACTACTACACCTATCTCAGAGGCAACCTTGGCAGCTTGCACTAGATCATGTGGCCTTCTATTCCCCTCGGCAACAGAGATGGGCATCCTTAATCCTCCCATTGGTTTGCTCATTTTGTCAAGCAAAATTCCATGAGTTCAAGGCCTTGGCTTCCTCGCACTTCTCGGCAATGGTACTACAAAGTTTTCATACATTCAGATTGTTAGAAAAGTAACATAGATATCAAATAGCTAGTGTGAATTGATTGATAGACATCTGTAAGATAATACCAACCTAGGCAACTTTCATTGTTCTGCGGGTGGGTGGAGACGAGAGTTTGCTCAGAGGGCTCCTCTTCGGTATGGCTATCATCATCTGGCCGTGGGTAGTTTCTCATATGGCTAGGTAGCTCAGAGGGCTCCTCTTTGGCATGGCTATCATCATTGGGCCGTGGGTAGTCTCTCACAGGGCTAGGTAACTCAGTGGGCTCCTCTTCAGCATGGCTATCATCATCTAGCCAAGGGCACTCTAACATAGGGCTAGGTAGGGAGCCGTCCTGAGAAATGTCTCTAGTCAATTCATGAAGTTTGAATTGATCCCTGGGTATAGGTATCCGTGGTGGAGAATTATGTTCACCTACTGCTGATACCTCCACCCTTTTACCAGCGGTAGGCCTCCAAGTACAAACTCCATGAGCAAACTCTCCTAGTCATGTTGAATTCACTCGCTTGGAGTGCCTTCGCCCAGGACTCATGGCAATGCTACCTTTTGTCCTGCTGGTAGAGCCTCCTCTATGGCGCCTTTGACCCGAACACTGAAATTGGAGATACAAACTTAAGCAGCAAGCATGTACAAATTGCATTGCTATCCAAATAGTAAAGCATTGCATTGCTACGTACCCCCCCCCAAACTAAATACAAGATAGAACAAGCACCTCAATTGCTAGGGGTACTGGCTCATCTTCTAAATCTGAATCTGTTTTATTTGTAACATCAAATCCCTCAACTACCTCCCCTGGTTTAGGGATATATTATAAATCTTCACCATGTCTACCCTTTGTGCTTTACTTTTTTGCCTTTAGAGACACAGGTTTTGGGCCCACACATATTCCAAGTTCTTCCATCTTTCTAGATTACAAAGGTATTTATTAACTAAAGCTTCTATGGAATGTCAACACAATAGAGCAAGAGTATACAAATAAGCACCTAACTAGTACGTAACTACAGTTTATACGGAAGTCATTAATCCAATAAAGCACATGTCAGCTACACTCAACAATAGGAAATATATAACCCCATCGCTATCTACATATCCTTGGTTCAGCCTCTATAGTAGATCACACATCATAAACAAAATTTGGGTACCTCTTTCTCCGTGTCCGTGTTCAGATCCGATCTTGTCATCGTGGTCGCGAAGCTGGTGTGGCCGGCGTTGACGCAGGGTTAATAGATCTGGCTCCGGCTAGGGTTTAGATCTAGTCGATCATGATAGATGCCGAGGTAAGGGATCTAGATCTGGCTTGTACCATCGTTGAGGCTAGGGTTTGGAAATGTATGAGTGAGGGTGCGGCTGGAGAGTCGAGATTGAGTCAAGCTGCTGTGCCAATGGCGCCTAGCATCCAGAGCAGGATGGCAGAGGGGGTGGCTAGAGAGTGGAGAGGGAGGCCATAGGACTAGGATTTGGATCTAGAGGAGAGATGGTGTGGGTGGAGAATGGAGATGGAGGCAGAGATGGTGACTCTTTACGCTTTTATATGGCCATCACATTACCACAAATGCCCTTGGCTAAAATCGATGGCGTGGCAAACGTATTTTCCGCGTGGAGGGCAGAAGAGAGACATCTAATTTTTGGTGCATGTTGGCGGGACTGCTCGGCGCAGTGCGAAATCAAATTTTTGGAGCATGTTAGAGGGACTGCTCGACGCGGTGCTCAGCAGATACCAAAATTTATTCCATGTTTTAATAGAAAATGATTATGACAAAATGTTACTTCCCTAATATCCATCTTTTCATTTTTTTTTCTCCTGTGCAACTATTTATATATTAGATGAGTTAGTTGTTGCCTTTTTGGTTTTTCCATAATAATATAAATAAACATAAAACTAAAAGAGGATGATAATAAATAAATAATTAAAAGATGGATGAATTTGACACCTAAAAATTACCAAAAAACCTACTCGTTGTAGCTTGTTGCACTGCATCTGCCGATTATTTTTTGTGTGTGTGACTGCATCTGTGGCTGTTTGAACTAAGGCCTATAATTTGGAAGCAAGGGGAAGGCAGGCCTAGGGATGGAAAACCCTCCATAAATAACTAAATGGGTTATTTGATTTCCCAACATGGAAAAAGTCATGGATTATAGGGGATTTGAGTTTCTAAAGAAAGAGAAAAAACATCCTCCTCCTCGCTAGTGCTCTGGCGATTCACTAACTAGCCAGACTCATCGCTGGATGAGTCATAGTACTCTAGATCATTCTCCTCCTCACTGGAGTCGCAGTAGGTGCTGTACATGCCATCGCTCGAGTACGTTCCCATTGCTCATCATCGTTGCTACTCGAATCGCTAGTGTAGTAGTCGAGGGGTTGACGTGTTTTCCTGCTGTGATAATGAGAAGTCCATGGCTCTATGTATTTAATGCGTCAGACTTTCTCATAATCAGAGCAGAAAAACATGCCAACCCCTCGATTACTACTCTGACTGCTCGTATTCTGAATCTATTTTATTAGTAATTACTAACGCTATGGGGACTCACGTCTTCTAACGTTTGTTAGCGTTTGCGTCGAGTATAAATATCCTTCCTGGTCTCTTTTACTTATCACTTGCAAGTTGCTAGCCAAGGAAAGGAGGTAGTGTTACAACTTCATTAGCAGCTTTGTGATCGTCCTTATTGAGGTGAGTTTTAGTTTCTTTGTCATTTTATTCTAGTCAGGATCTCAATCGAGGCTAAGATATGGCCTAGGAAATATTTTGTTGCTTTGTGCTGGTTCTTGCTTGTTTAAGGTGTATTGTTTCATATGTGGTTTTTTCTAATATTTTTTCCTTGTGTTTTTTTTTTCTGTATGTATATAGAGATGTTGTCGTACCACAACACCCATGTTTACTCCATTAGCAAGCTTGCACTTTCATAGCTAGGAGTGTCGCCAGGTATTGTACAAGGGGTACATGCTTGTTGCTTGGGGACGTCATGTTCATCAATCGCCCTGATGAATAGTTGTTGAAGCTGTAGTTCATTATATGCTTCGTAAAGATTGCTTTGTTACAGTTGTTGAAGACTATGATAGTGGCAAGATTTTTGTCCGTGTTAGGAATTTTGAGCAAATGAAAAGACTTGGTAGTGTTACAATGTTTATGGGAGGAGACTCTGTCATCTTCACTTATAACACCCTAGTGTTAAGCATTACATTTGCCACTTGCTTTCATGAGCACAAGCATCATCCAAGCATTCATGAGCATGAGCATATGAAATTTCATCTTATTCTTACATATTATCACATGTGATGTTGGTTATATACATGTATATGCTTGTAATCATGTGTGACCAATGCAAGAGATGGTTGTGAAGTCACAAAAACACCTTAGACACATCTAGGATGGGAAATGGAAAATGTTTGTATTCATGACCCAGCAAAATTTGCTTCTAAGTGATGTTTTGCTTGTAAACACCTTTTTCATGATCCTACTTTGACCAAAGTTGAACTATAGCATAGATTGTTTGCATGACAGTGCATCCTTAATAAGAGTTGTAGTTTTTGACAGGGGAACAAACTTTATTTAAGGGTCATGAGCTAATTTAGTGCCTAACATGGTCAAATAGAGCTCATAAGAATCAATAAATTGCTGTTTTAGGAACTTAGAAAATTTTCAAGTCTTAAACGGTTTATAGTTTTCCTGTAGCAAACTTTGGGAATTTTTATTTTAAAAACCATTGCAAATTAGACAAAACTCTTTTTAGCAGTCTTGTAGTATTCATGTAGCTCTACAATTTCTATTAAGGAATTTTTTGCTAACTCGAACCGGTTTAGGAGATCTAGAGGCTCCAAGATTGGGTTTTAGTCAGGTTCACCCGGTTTGAACCGACCTTGAGCGCGCGACGTCATGGCCGACCAGGTGTAGGGCTCGGCCACCGTGTGGCATCCGTATGCCATTGTTGGCCCCGCTCGTTAGGCCGAGGAGGAGGGTAAAGCACCACATCGCTGCTACTCTCTCCCGCTTGACCTCATTTGCTTCTTTGCTCTCTCTCTCCCTCACCCACGCTCACCGAAGCGGAACAGGGCACTATCGCCATCGCCACGCGCCACCACCATGCTCGCACACTATCCATGCCGCGCCACCAACTAATCCATCTCACCAACAACTTTGCCACCACCTCCTATACCTCCCCAACCCACCATTGTAGCCATTCGAGCCAAGGTGAGGCCACATTGCGCATCGTCGTCGTCGCCATGGCCACGGTGCGCCACCGAGCTTCAAGCTCGCCCGTGGCTAGCCACCACCACTGCTCCTTCTACCTGCCTCTGCCCTGGTCCATCATTGTCGTAGGATCTAGATTCTAATGCCACACCCTGTTTAACCCCTATCGCCCCAATAGTGCGGGAACACGTGACCGCACCATGCATGTCCACCATGGCCACAAGCTCACGCTCGCCATGGCTGGCCCTGACTAGACACCATCATCCCTCTCTAGCATGTGTTTCTGCATTGCCATGAACCCTAGCACCATCCCCAAAGATGGAGACTTGCCATCGGCAGCCGTCTCATTGGAACGGTGACCTCATCGTCACTGCGCTCACGCCACCATGCCGCCATGCACGTGGCTGAAGCTCACCGCTGCTTCACCGTAGCATAGACCTAGCCCTAGAGCTTGCTAGGACCTACTGATGTGGTAACCCCGCTTGCCTAGCCATGTCGTCGCCGAAGACGATGAGTCCGCCACCATGTGCCATCGCCGAGCCATGATGCTCGCAGGCAAGGTAGCTCTGGTGATCTGCCGAGCCAACCAAAAGTAGCATTAGGTGCGCGAGAGGGTGGGGAACACGACGGTGGTGACCTCGTCGCCGGTGACCTTTGAAAGGTCCTAATGGCTAGAGGGGGGGTGAATAGCCTAATAAAAATTTCTACAACAACACTTAACAAAATGGTTAGACAATTATGAGGCGAAGCAAGTGTTGCACTAGCCTACTCAAAATGCAAGCCACCTATCACAATTCTAGTTTAGATAGTGTCTATTCACACAATAGCTATGACACTACCCTATGTTAGTGTGCTCTCAAAAGCTAACTAAAGAGCCACACCAACCAACCAACCAAGCTCTCACAACTAGCTACACTAAAGAGCTTGTCAACTAGTTTGCGGTAAAGTAAAGAGAGTGATCAAGAAGGTAATACCGCCATGTAGATGGAGGAACCAATCAATTACAAGGATGAATAATAATGAAGACCAATCACCTCGGAATCAATGATGAACACAATGATTTTTTACCGAGGTTCACTTGCTTGCCGACAAGCTACTCCTCATTGTGGCGATTCACTCACTTGGAGGTTCACGCGCTAATAGGCATCACACGCCAAACCCTCAATAGGTTGCCACACAACCAACACAAGATGAGGATCACACAAGCCACGAGCAATCCACTAGAGTACCTTTTGGCGCTCCGTTGGGGAAAGGTCAAGAACCCCTCACAATCACCACCCTCCGCTCAACGATCCTCGCTGCTCCAAGCCGTCTAGGTGGCGGCAACCACCAAGAGTAACAAGCGAAATCCATAGCGAAACACAAACACCAAGTGCCTCTAGATGTAATCACTTAAGCAATGCACTTGGATCACTCCCAATCTCACTATGATGATGAATCAATGATGGAGATGAGTGGGAGGGCTTTGGCTAAGCTCACAAGGTTGATATGTCAATGCAAATGGCCAAGAGAATGAGCTTGAACCGGCCATGGGGCTTAAATAGAAGCCCCCACGAAATAGAGCCGTTGTACCCCTTCACTGGGTACTGATCGAGGTGACCGAACACTCCGGTCCTACTGACCGAACACTGCTCCTCAGCGTCCAGTTGCCTGATAGCGGCCACGTGTCTCTTGCATTCAACTGTGAACGTTTGATCTCAACGGTCGACAAGTTGATCGGATGCTCCGATAGAGCTGACCGGACGCTGGACCCTCAATGTCTGGTCATTTACAGTAAGGGTCCAAAACGTGTTTTTGCCGACCGGACATGTCCGGTCATGCATGACCGAACACAGCCCAGCGTCCGGTGCTTAACCCTAATCTCTGTGCCGACCGACACCACGACCGGACGCAACCCTTCAGCGTCCGATCGCAGAGCAACCCAGCGTCCGATCAGTTGACCGACGCCAGCATCATTGCAACCAACTCCATTTCACCTCTAACTTCTTCACCCTTGCTCAAATGTGCCAACCACCAAGTGTATCACTTTGTGCACATGTGTTAGCGTATTTTCACAAACATTTTCTAGGGTGTTAGTACTCCACTAGATCCTAAATACATATGCAATGAGTTAGAGCATCTAGTGGCACTTTGATAACCGCATTCCGATACGAGTTTCACCACTCTTAATAGTACGACTATCAAACCTAAATGTGATCACACTCTCTAAGTGTCTTGATCACCAAAACAAAATAGCTCCTATGGTTTATACCTTTGCCTTGAGCTTTTTGTTTTTCTCTTTCTTCTTTCCAAGTCCAAGCACTTGATCATTATCATGATATCATCATCATCATGCTATGATCTTCATTTGCTTCATCACTTGGAGTGTGCTACCTATCTCATGATCACTTGATAAACTAGGTTAGCACTTAGGGTTTCATCAATTCACCAAAACCAAACTAGAGCTTTCAATCTCCCCCTTTTTGGTAATTGATGACAACCCTTACACAAAGATATGAATTAAAATTCAATTGAATCCATGTTGCTTGCCCAAGCATATTTTCCATGTGTAAAAGGATATGGACAAGTTTCATGAACTCCAAATGGTAGCAATTGCTCCCCCTACATATGTGCTAAGAGTTTGGATTGTAGCTTGCACATATGCTTAGATAGGAAATATAGGAGACAATGTCTACCAAATGATGCTAAGGTATAAAAGATGGACCTTTGAAGCGTGATACCAATCGGAGTGCACCAATATACCATCCTTAGCACCATGGTTAGCTAAATACCACTTGGAAACAATACTTGGAAATGAAAGTTATCTAGTGATTTCATTTCATCATTCAATCTTACAACTAACATTCATCACACAAGCATGGATGTTTAAATTTAATACTTGTGCCATGCAAGCAAACATATGAAATGCGCATTCAAATGCATCATCCAAGTTCATGAGCTTGCTCCCCCTACTTGTGTGCTCAAAATTTTAATTGATACCTTTCCTTTGTCATATCTCTCCCCCTATGTCATATATCAAGATATCTTTATGTTTCACTCCCTTTATGATATTTCTTCCCCTTTTTCACTATCTTTGCTACTATCTTTGTTTCTCTCCCCCTTTGTCATCAATGACCACAAAGGTTCTAAATATAGATAGTATTACTTGTAGGGTCGAGATTATCAATGTCAATCAATGGGGTGAGGATTATTTTCCCAAATTTGGTCTAGTCTAGATCATTTACCAAAGATATTTAACTCGGTTTGATCCAAGGACAAGCTTCTTCACACCTCCAAATAAGGGTTATCTTATACCATGTTGAGTTAAATACTTAGAGCTCATTTTCTAGATTAAACACTAGGTTTACAAGCCCATAAACATGTCATATGCCATCACTAGATCAAGTCAAGCAAAGAAGCAATAGTGATACCATATAGACATCAAAGTCATTTGATTTTTATAAATGAGCCTATAAAATAGAACCACTTGAAAGGTCCTAATGAAATTAAAAATGTGACTAGATGCACTAATCATGTCCTTAGCAAAGATGTATGTCATGCCGATCATCTTTTACCTTGGATTGCTTGAAGGAGAGACATGTCATATAAGTGGGGAGGTGCATCAACACATATTTGAGAAATCCAATATGTTCAACTCATTCCTTAGCTTGCAAAACCTTTTCTCATCCAGTGGCTTGGTGAATATATCGACAAGTTGATCTTCGGTGCCTACACTCTCAATGCAATTGTCTCCTTTTTGTTGGTGATCTCTTATAAAATGGTGGTGGACATCAATGTGCTTTGTTCTTGCATGTTGAACCGGATTGTTGGTCAACTTGATTGCACTCTCATTGTCACATAGCAATGGCACTTTCTTGAACTTGATTCCAAAGTCACTCAAAGTGGCCTTCATCCAAAGTACTTGTGCACAACAACTACCGGCGGATATGTATTCAGCTTTGGCGGTTGATAATGCAACACTATTTTGCTTCTTTGATGACCATGAAACAAGTGATCTTCCCAACAATTAACATGTACCCAAGGTGCTCTTCCTTTCAACCTTGCATCCCGCATAATCCAAGTCGGAGTAACCAACTAGTTCAAACTTTGCTCCTTTAGGATACCACAAACCAACATTTGGTGTATGCTTCAAGTACCTCAATATCCTCTTTGTAGCCTTCAAATGACTTTCTCTTGGTGAGGCTTGAAATCTTGCACATATGCATACACTAAACATGACATCCGGCCTTGATGCGGTCACATAGAGTAGGCTTCCAATCATAGACCGATACAATTTTTGATCCACCATATTTCTACTTGCATCACTATCCAAGTTGCCATTGGTTCCCATTGGTGTGCTAATGACTTTGCTATCAATCATGCCAAACTTCTTGATCATGTCCTTGATGTACTTACCTTGACATACAAATGTACCATTCTTCAATTGCTTGATTTAAAGACCAAGGAAGTAACTTAACTCTCCAATCATGGACATCTCAAACTCATTAGCCATCATCTTACCAAACTCATCACAAAAGTCTTGATTAGTTGATCCAAATATGATGTCATCTACATAGATTTCCAACACAAACAAGTCTTTTCCAATCTTCTTGATGAAAAGAGTAGTGTCAACCTTGCCCATTGTGAACCCTTTAGAGAGTAGGAAATCCCTCAATCTCTCATGCAATGCTCTAGGTGCTTGCTTCAAGCCAATGCCTTCTTCAACTTGTATACATGGTTGGGCTTCATGTCATCTTCAAAACCGAGAGGTTGCTCAACATATACTTCTTCATTGATGTAGCCATTTAGAAATGCACTCTTAACATCCATTTGATAGAGCTTTATGTTGTGGGAACAAGCATAGGCTAGCAAGATTCTAATTGCTTCCAATCTAGCAACCGGGGCATATGTTTCTGCAAAGTCAAGACCTTCAACTTGAGTATAGCCTTGTGCTACCAATCTTGCTTTGTTCCTTACTACTATCCCATCTTGATTTTGCTTGTTTCTAAAGACCCATTTGGTTCCAATCACATTGTGTCCCTTTGGTCTTTCTACCATCTCCCATACTTGATTTCTTGTGAAGTTATTCAACTCTTCATGCATAGCATTTACCCAATCAACATCCTTCAATGCTTCTTCTATCTTCTTTGGTTCAATGGATGACACAAATGAGAAGTGTTCACAAAAAGATGTCAATCTTGATCTTGTTTGTACACCTCTTGAAATATCTCCAATGATAGTGTCCAATGAATGATCCCTTGCAACATTGGTTGGTTGGAGGATTGGAACTTGATTGCTTGCACTTGCTTGATCATTGGGTTGAGATGATGTACTAGCCACTTGAGCTTGTTCATTGTCATGAGGGCCACTTGTACTAACTTGATTTGTATCATCTTGCACATTTGAGTTAGAGAGCACTTGTACTTGATCATCTTCATCATCATTCACTTGCCTAGGCCTCAATTCTCCAATATCTATGTTCTTCATGACATTTGAAAGTTGAATGCCTCTAACATCTTCCAAGTTCTCATTCTCTTCTTGTGAACCCTTGGTTTCATCAAATTCAACATCATGAACTTCCTCAAGAGTACCACTATCCAAATTCTAAACTCTATATGCTTTGCTTGTAGTGGAATAACCAAGTAGGAATCCTTCATCACATTTCTTGTCAAACTTGTCTAATCTAGTGCCTTTCTTTAAGATATAACATTTGCAACCAAAAACCCAAAAATATGCAATGTTGGGCTTTCTACCATTCAAGAGCTCATATGGTGTCTTCTCTTTCAATGGGTGACAATAGAGGCGGTTGCTACAATAGCAAGCCGTATTGATAGCTTTGGCCCAAAAAGATTGACTCACATTGTACTCACTAAGCATAGACCTTGCCATATCAATAAGTGTTCTATTCTTCCTCTCAACAAGGCCATTTTATTGTGGAGTGTATTTGGCCGAGAATTGATGTCTAATTCCAAATTCATCACACAACTCATCAATTCTAGTGTTCTTGAACTCACTACCATTGTTACTTCTAACTCTCTTGATGGTTGTTTCAAATTCGTTGTGAATGCCCTTGACAAATGATTTGAATATTGCAAACACATCACTTTTGTCCACTAGAAAGAATACCCATGTGTATCTAGTGTAGTCATCCACTATCACAAAGCCATATTTGTTACCACCGATACTAGTGTATTGTGTTGGCCCAAACAAATCCATATGCAATAACTCAAATGATTTACTAGTGCTCATCATGCTTTTCTTAGGATGGGTGTTTCCAACTTGTTTGCCGGCTTTACAAGAGCTACAAAGCTTATCCTTTTCAAACACAACATCTTTCAAGCCTTTAACTAAGTCATGCTTAACCAATCTATTCAATTGTTTCATTCCAACATGACCAAGCCTTCTATGCCATAACCAACTCATGCTAGACTTAGTGAACAAGCATGTAGATAATTTAGCTTCACTAGCATTGAAATCAACCAAGTATAGATTCTCATATCTAAAACCTTTGAAGATCAAATTAGAGCCATCTACACTTATGATCTCTACATCATCTACCCCAAATATGCATTTGAATCCAAGATCACACAATTGTGCCACAGATAGCAAATTGAAGTTCAAGCTCTCTACTAGCAGCACATTGGATATGCTCATGTCATTGGATATTGCAATCTTACTAAGCCCTTTGACCTTGCCTTTGCCATTGTCACCAAATGTGATACTATCATAACCATCATTGCCATTGGTGTTGATTGAGTTGAACATTCTTGCATCACTGGTCATGTGTTGAGTGCACCCACTATCAAGAACCCAATGCCTTCCTCCGGCTTTGTAATTGACCTACAAAAGAAGATCAATTCTTTTTAGGTACCCAAACTTGCTTGGGTCCTTAAAGGTTAGTCACTAGGCTCTTTGGTACCCAAATGGCTTTCTTCTTTGAGCCCATCCATGGTTTACCAATGAACTCAGCCTTTACACCATTTGTACCCTTAGTAAGCATATAGCATGAATCAAGCTTAAGAGAGGATACATTAGCATTTTTGCTCTTGTTTTTGCATTCATACTCTTTATGACCAACTTGCTTGCAACTAGTGCAAAACCGACCATTATTTTTCATAAAACTAGTCTTGTGAGGAGCAAAGGCTACCTTGCCTTTCTTAGGGGTATAGTCCAATCCCTCTTTGTAGAGAGAAGCTCTTTGGCTACCCAAGCACATAAGCAAGTGGTCTTCACCACCATAAGCCTTAGCTAAGGTGTGAGTGAGCTTAGTGACCTCCTTCTTGAAGTTCTCATTCTCAACCACTAGTGAGGCATCACAAGTGAGACCATTACTACTAGATGAGGTAGAAGTGGAAGTGCTACAAGAAGGGTTAGTAGGAGCAACAATGATAGGCATAGATAGTGATTCATCAATTATATCACAAGTTAAACCTACATTGCAAGTTTCAACATGCTTCTTTTTATTTTGCTCATCAAGAAAAGAGGAATGAGCCTTTTCAAGCTTTTTATGAGCTTTGCCAAGCTTCTCATTGGCTTCCTCTAGCCTCTCATGAGATGCATTGAGCTCATCAAAGGCTTGCTTAAGGGCTATAAGTTCCTTACGCAAGCTTTTGCATTCCCTTCTTTTGATATCAAAGTGTTCTTTAGCATCTTCTAGCATGTCAATTAATTCATCCTTAGTAGGTTCATCATCATCACTATCACTATCATTTTCATTTTCATGTTAATTATCATCAACATGTTCTTCATCACTTTCATCATCACAAGATTGTACCTTAGTGGCCTTAGCCATGAAGCATGATGAAGATTCGAAGAGAGAAAGCTTCTCATTGATGGCAATGCTTGCAAGAACCTTCTTCTTAGTGGTCTTGTGATCATCACTATCATCATCATCATCACTTGAGGAAGCATCACTATCCCAAGTGACTACATATGAACCACCCTTCTTCTTCTTGAAGGCCATCTTGTCCTTCTTCTCTTTCTTTTCCTTCTTGTCCTTCTTCTTATTCTTCTTGTTGTCATCATCATTATCACTATTGTATGGGCATTGAGCAACAAGATGATCTTTGCTTCCACACTTGAAGCACCTTCTTGACTCTTATTTGTTCTTGGATGAAGGCTTCTTTCTTCTAGCACAGTAGCCCTTCTTCACCATGAACTTGCCAAATCTCTTGACAAATAGAGCCATCTTCTCATCATCATCATCATCCCATGATTCATCTTCTTCACTTGATGTTTCTTGCTTTGCTTTGCCCTTGGATGATGTGGCTTTGAATGCCACGCTCTTCTTCTTCTCATCCTTCTTCTCATCATCATCTCTATAAGTATCATCGGTCATTATATCTCCCAATACTTGGTTTGGTGTCATGGTGTCCAAACCGCTTCTTACTAGAATGGTGACCAATGTACCAAATCTTGAAGGTAAGCATCTCAAGAACTTGTGGGAGAAGTCCTTATCCTTCACTTCTTCTCCAAGTGCTTTGAGATCATTGATAAGCACTTGAAGCCTATGGACCATCTCCGGCACACTCTGATCCTCCTTCATCTTGAAGCTTGCAAACTTCTCCTTAAGAATGTAAGCCTTTGCACCCTTCACGGCTTGAGTGCCCTCAAATGATTCTTCCAACTTCTTCCAAGCCTCATGAGCAATCTCAACATTCTTGATTTGCTCAAATGTTCTCTCATCAATTGCATCATGAATAGCACTTAGAGCAATGTCATTGTTTTGGAGAAGTACTTCTTCGGCCACGGTGGGATTCTCTGGATCACCAATCTCAATTTTGGTTTCTACCACCTTCCACACCTTTCTATTGATTAACTTGATGTGTGTGGTCATCTTTGACTTCCAATAAGGATAATTTGTGCCATCAAATTGGGGTGGCTTCTTGGTGTTGTTGATTTGAGCCATTTTAACACCGAAGGTTGTTAAGCCTCAAATAACGGTGACCTCGGCTCCGATACCACTTGAAAGGTCCTCATGGCTAGAGGGGGGGTGAATAGCCTAATAAAAATTTCTACAACAACACTTAACAAAATGGTTAGACAATTATGAGGCGAAGCAAGTGTTGCGCTAGCCTACTCAAAATGCAAGCCACCTACCACAATTCTAGTTTAGATAGTGTCTATTCACACAATAGCTATGACACTACCCTATGTTAGTGTGCTCTCAAAAGCTAACTAAAGAGCCACACCAACCAAGCAAGCAAGCTCTCACAACTAGCTACACTAAAGAGCTTGTCAACTAGTTTGCGGTAAAGTAAAGAGAGTGATCAAGAAGGTAATACCGCTATGTAGATGGAGGAACCAATCAATTACAAGGATGAATAACAATGAACACCAATCACCTCGGAATCAATGATGAACACAATGATTTTTTTACCGAGGTTCACTTGCTTGCCAGCAAGCTACTCCTCGTTGTGGTGATTCACTCACTTGGAGGTTCATGCGCTAATTGGCATCACACGCCAAACCCTCAATAGGGTGCCGCACAACCAACACAAGATGAGGATCACACAAGCCATGAGCAATCCACTAGAGTACCTTTTGGCGCTCCACCGGGGAAAGGTCAAGAACCCCTCACAATCACCACCCTCCGCTCAACGATCCTCACTGCTCCAAGCCGTCTAGGTGACGGCAACCACCAAGAGTAACAAGCGAAATCCACAGCGAAACACGAACACCAAGTGCCTCTAGATGCAATCACTCAAGCAATGCACTTGGATCACTCCCAATCTCACTATGATGATGAATCAATGATGGAGATGAGTGGGAGGGCTTTGGCTAAGCTCACAAGGTTGATATGTCAATGCAAATGGCCAAGAGAGTGAGCTTGAACTGGCCATGGGGCTTAAATAGAAGCCCCCATGAAATAGAGCCATTGTACCCCTTCACTGGGTACTGATCGAGTTGACCGGACGCTCCGGTCCTACTGACCGAATGCTGCTCCTCAGTGTCCGGTCGCCCGATAGCGGCCACATGTCTCTTGCGTTCAACTATGAATGTTTGATCTCAATGGTCAACAAGTTGACCGGATGCTCCGATAGAGCTGACCGGACGCTGGACCCTCAGCGTCCGGTCATTTATAGTAAGGGTCCAAAATGTGTTTTTGTCGACCGGACACGTCCGGTCATGCTTGACCGGACACAGCCCAGCGTCCGGTGCTTAACCCTAATCTCTGTGCCGACCAACACCCCGACCGGATGTAGCCCTTCAGTGTTTGGTCATAGAGCGACCCAGCGTCCGGTCAGTTGACCGACGCTAGCATCATTGCGACCAACTCCATTTCACCTCTAACTTCTTCACCCTTGCTCAAATGTGCCAACCACCAAGTGTATCACCTTGTGCACATGTGTTAGCGTATTTTCACAAACATTTTCAAGGGTGTTAGTACTCCACTAGATCCTAAATGCATATGCAATGAGTTAGAGCATCTAGTGGCACTTTGATAACCGCATTCCAATGCAAGTTTCACCCCTCTTAATAGTACGGCTATCAAACCTAAATGTGATCACACTCTCTAAGTGTCTTGATCACCAAAACAAAATAGCTCCTATGGTTTATACCTTTGCCTTGAGCTTTTTGTTTTTCTCTTTCTTCTTTCCAAGTCCAAGCACTTGATCATTATCATGATATCATCATCATCATGCTATGATCTTCATTTGCTTCATCACTTGGAGTGTGCTACCTATCTCATGATCACTTGATAAACTAGGTTAGCACTTAGGGTTTCATCAATTCACCAAAACCAAACTAGAGCTTTCAACCTTGCCATCGATGAGCTCTCCACGATCAAAGTTACACCCTGCTTCTGTGATGATGACATTTGGGGCCCATTGACCACAAGACACAGTTGTCTGTCTCTAGGTGTAGTAGACCGGGTGCATGTAGCAATTTAAGTTTTAAATGTTTTTCTTAATTCTTTTTTTTAGAAATTGATTCAAATTTCAAAAATTCATATCTAGAGCTAGGAGTGTCCAAATGGGGTAATCCAAATTTTGTTGGATTCATAATGAAGTGTACTATTTCATAAAAATGTAAAACCTACTATTTAGATATTTTCTAGGGGAATTAAATTAAGCTATTTAAGTGCTTGTAAAATAGTTTCTATCTTGTAAAATGCATAACTTGAGGTAGTAAAGTGCTAAAAATGTGATTTCAATTTTGTTTGTCTTGTATTGACATGATCTAGCTAAGAAAAATACTAAACCTATAGTAGGAATAATTAAAATATGGTTTTGCCATTTCACCTGGATTAATTGCTAGTTTCTGGTGAAATTAATAGGAGTAAATATACATAACTTATGATCATGAAAATTTTTACACAATATTCTTATTTTGGGATGAAAGTAAGAAAAATATGAAATCTGTTGTTTGACACTTTTCACTAGGCTAAACTATTTTTGCTAAAATAAGCCTATGCAACTTGTGATTTTTATTGAGGTGGCTATGCTTATCCAAATGGCATGAAATTTGTACAGTAGACTATTGGGGTCATGTGTAAGTTACTATAATGTTCTCAGAATTTATTGAGCACTGGAAATATTTATCCTTTAAATCATCCTATTATATAAGGAAATTAATAAAGGGATATAAATAAATTACTTGGGCTTAACCATGATGTTTTAAATGGTGCATGTGATACATATGATCTGTTAGTATTAGTAGTTGTGTTTAAAGTTAATTGGTTATATGCAGCTACTTAATTATTGCTTATAATTCAACTAGATGGCTGCATGAGTAGTTCCTGTTCTGGTGACAACTTCATGATGATAATGATCTTTTCTATAAAACTTGTCAATAGAAAAGTTGTATCTAATTTACTTATTTGTCTTGTCCTAAAATTTCATAGTCATAGGCCTAATGGTTTGAGAGTGATAGCTTCTAGAATCTGCTATCAGATTTGCTTATTCTCTAGACAGATCTGAAAGCTTGAATTGTTTGACCAAGCTAACTATTGAATCATCTTATGATGATTATAAGAAAGTTGTAGACAATTTCATAAGCTTTCCAAAAAGTCCACAATCATATTGTTTGGATGGGTAAAAATCTAGTTATGGTCGAAACAAGTGGTTGTTGTCTTGTAGTCCAAAAAAGGTTTTAAATGGATGTTTGTCTAGTTACTAGAGAGGACCTACTCAGTAAAAATGAAGTTAGTTTTGTTATCACCATAATACCTTGTTGTTATGTATGTGTATGTTCATGCATTTCCTCATATCCTATCATCCATGTCATCACCTATGCATTCTTGTATCTTATTGCGTGCTCATGCATATAGGATCGTCGGAAGGGATAACGTTGCTAGAATTAGAGATAGTTGAAGAAGAGGACCAGGAGGCACCACAACAAGTAGCTCTAGAAGGTGAAGAGCACACCCCAGAAGAATTACCAGAGTGCCTTGATCATAGGCCTACCTCTTTCCTGAAAGGAAAACCCCAGAGCATTCTAAGCCTCCTATGTTTTACAAATATAACTTGAGTCCTTTTATGCTTGATGCATTAGGTTATAGGAGTTGATCGGAAACTCTTGATGCATATAATTTCCTTGTCTAGAAATATACCTTGAACCCTAAGTAGGTCTAGGATCGAACAAATGCTTAGCAATGCTTAGCTCGGTAGAAGTCAGATGATTTCCTGTCACTTGCGAGATATAGGTGGATACCAAAGCACGGTCGACTATATTTGCTATCGTAGAAAATAACTATGGGATGTAATCTAAGTGGAGACCGGGTGGGATTTCATATGCAATGGTGTTGGGTTGGCTATGTTGATCCCATCTGTGTCGATTAAGGACCGTGACTGTTGCTGGCACTGTAACACCTCGGGTGTTAGCCTTGCATAACTTGACTTGCATAACATGAGCATGAGCATCAAGCATTCATAAACCATCATTTACAATTGAAACACTTGATCGAAACATATGAAACATTGCTTGTTATCTCGTGTTTCTTAGGACATATGCATAAGATCATGTGCAAATGAATGCAAGTGGGTAATGCTAATCACTAGAACACCTTAGCTACACTTAGGTTAACAAAAGGAACCTTGTTCATGAAGGCCACCTTTCATGATCAAGCACTTAAGTAATATTTTATGTGTTGACCTGGATAGCTCTATGAGTGACCACTACATAAAATGATAGGATGACCTTGAAAATTTCTTAAACATGCTTAGGATATCATCATGAACAACTTTGGTATTTAAGGCTAGGGCTAGTTTGGTCATTTAGCCATGGTTTGAATATGTATCATGATTTCAAAGTGACATGTTTGACTAAAGTTGAACTAGGTGTTAGAGACCTTGCATGGAGGAGTTCACTAAAGCAAAGTTGTAGTGTTTGACATAAGGAACAACTTTGATTTTTGGGTCATGGACTGATTTAGCTTCTAACATGCTTGAATGGGTCCCACAAAAACCAGCAAAACCAAGCTTTCATTACTTAACGATTTTTTCTAAGTCCTTTTTACAATGGCAGTTGACAGGCTCAACTTTGGACTGATTTTTCTCCCTATCTGTTGCGAATTAGAAGAAGGTTTCTTAAGAGATATTGTAAATGGTGCATAGGTCTACAAAATCTATTCAGGATATTTGCACGAAGGAGCCACGGATTAGCCGATAAATCAACTTGAAAACACGCTGTCAGGCGGCCATCGAACGACTGACGAACTGAACGGGCGCCGTTCAGTGGCCGACACCGGTAGAACCCGCGCGCCACGTGTCCCCGGCGACGGCCGCGCGTCGCCAGCGCTCTGATCACGCAGGCCACGATGCGCCTAGGCGCGGCCTTAACCCCGCCAGCACCTGTCCGAGCCGTCCCGCGCCCTCTTTTCGCTTTTCCCGGCCTTCCTCCTCGCCGCAGCGCTGCAGCGAGCTCGCTCCACCTCCGTCGTCGCCATAGCCACGCACAGCTCGCGCCTAGCCATCCATTCTTCACCGCAGCAGCACAACTAACTCCCCAGCGACCCACTGCTTCTTCCCGTGACCGCTGATAGCGCTTGGTAAGCCATCGCCGCGCGTTTAAGCTCGCCGGAGTTCCGCCGTGAGCTCCGTCTCCGTGGCCACGTCGCCACCGTCCATCCCAGGCCGCGTTAGGGCACTAGATAGCTCCGCCGCAGCTCGGTGATGCTCGGCGCAGCATCCGTTCGAGCCACCGTAGCCCACACCGGCGTACCGCCATGGTCCAGCCCCGCTGTTCCGCCATGGCCGCCGCCGTCAGCTCTAGGGTCGGCAATAGGACCGGCCAAGTGGCTCAGTAGGTTCGCCAGGTCACGTAGGTCATACCATGATGACGTCACCACCGGCGAAGCTCGCCGTCGACGAGCCGCAGCCGCGCAGTGCCCAGCAGCGCCGCTGCTCTGCTTCGAGTCGATGACATGTGGGGTCCCCTGACCACCGGGTCCCACCGGTCAGCGACTCAGTGTTTGAAGGCTAACTCATTTGATTCTAGTTTTTGATTTGTTTTGTGAATTTTGTACCTTCAGTTTGGAAGATCCTAAAATTGTGAAATAAATATGGTTGTGTTGCTTAGGAAGTGTAGTATTTAAGAAAAATATGTTATTGGTTTCAACAGTAGAAATTTCTAGAGATTTAAATCAGGATTTGAAATGTGCTTTTGAATGCATTTAAATTTGTTTATTTTATATCTAGAGTTCCTGTGCTCCAAAAATTATGAAATTTTTGTGCTAAGCTAGTCTTAGCATATATGAGCTTGGGTAAAAATTTGAAGACCCAATGAGTTTATTAGTGATGCCTTGACCCAAGAAAACCACAACAACATGCATGCAGTTGCTAAAGGTCGCAAGAGGGCATATGAGGCCGGTGCATCCGGATCTTTCCAGTCAAAAGCACCTATCACAGCTAGGCCACAATTCCGTCCACCTACACCCAAGTTCAGGCCTCCACCACCGAAAGCTCAAAATAATAGGCCACAGAAACCATTCCGTAAGGCGTTCACTATTGCCTTACCAAAAGGAAATGGTAATCAGGATAGCTCCACAGGATTCAGAAGTAATCAACCATGTTTCAACTGCAACCAACTGGGTCATTGGTCCAAGGAATGCCCCCACCCCAAGAGGAATGGCAACCCAAATCAGAACAATCAGAGGCAGGTGAATGCCAGGGCACATCAGGGACAAGTGCATTATACCGATGTGGAGGAAGTGCCCGCTGGAGAAGTTGTCACGGCTGGTATGTTTCTTGTCAACAAGCATCCCGCTGTTGTTTTATTTGATTCGGGAGCTTCTCATTCCTTTATGAGTCAAGCATTTGCATCTAGACATGATCAAGAAATAATTGAAGTAAGTAAAGGGGGTTTTAACATAAGTTCAGCAGGGGGAACTGTTACTACCAAAAAGATAGTAAAAAATGTACTCATCTTGATACAAGGGAGGGAGTACACAATAGATTTGATAATATTGCCGGGGTTGTCGATAAGTGTAATCTTAGGCATGAATTGGATGAAGTATCATGGTGCTCTTATTGACACTAGCACCCGTACTATCATGTTGAGAGAACCCACGGGAGGGAATGCTTTTCTAGTCCCGCTCTCCCGTGATTTCGAACCCCAACATTTAGCCTGTGCTATCCAAGCCACCACCATGTGTGATATTCCAGTGGTTTGTGAGTTTCCGGATGTATTTCCAGAGGAATTACCAGGTCTACCGCCGGATAGGGACATGGAATTTAAAATTGAATTAGTGCCAGGTACCGCACCCATATCCAGAAGGCCCTATAGAATGCCACCCAATGAGTTAGCAGAACTCAAGGTTCAATTGCAAGATCTATTGGACAAAGGTCTTATCCAACCTAGCTCATCTCCGTGGGGATGTCCAGCATTGTTTGTGAAAAAGAAGGATAAGTCACTGAGGATGTGTGTAGATTACAGACCACTCAATGCTGTGACCATCAAGAACAAATATCCATTACCCCGCATCGACATCTTGTTTGATCAGCTAGCGAAGGCAAAGGTATTCTCCAAAATTGACTTGAGATCAGGTTACCATCAGATAAAGATCAGACCGGAGGATATACCCAAAACTGCTTTCTCTACTAGGTACGGCTTATACGAGTATTTGGTTATGTCTTTCGGACTAACAAATGCTCCAGCCTATTTCATGTACCTAATGAACTCGGTATTCATGCCCGAACTTGATAGGTTCATGGTCGTGTTTATCGATGACATATTGATTTATTCAGAAAGTGAGTCAGATCACGAAGAGCATCTGAGGATTGTCCTATCCAGACTGAGGGAGCATAAGTTATATGCCAAGTTTAGCAAATGTGAATTTTGGATGAGCAAAGTACCTTTCTTAGGTCACATTTTATCAAGAGATGGAATCTTAGTAGACCCATCAAAAGTACAAGAGGTCATGGATTGGAAAGCCCCAACTTTGGTGCATGAAGTTCGGAGTTTTCTAGGGTTAGCAGGATACTATCGCCGGTTTATTCCAGATTTCTCAAAGATAGCTAAGCCTATGACCAGACTACTTCAGAAAGATGAGAAGTACAAGTGGACACCAGAATGTGAAACAGCTTTTCACACCCTCAGAACTTTGTTGACTACCGCACCTGTGCTAGCACAACCAGACATTGAAAAGCCTTTTGATGTATTTTGTGATGCATCAGGAATAGATTTGGGATGTGTACTTATGCAAGAAGGGAGAGTAATTGCATATGCCTCTCGGCAATTGAGAAAACATGAAGTCAACTACCCTACACATGATTTGGAACTTGCAGCCGTTGTCCATGCATTAAAGATATGGAGACATTACTTGTTGGGCAATGTATGTCATATCTATACTGACCACAAAAGCCTCAAGTATATCTTTACCCAGCCAGAACTAAACATGAGACAACGTAGATGGTTGGAATTGATTAAGGACTATAATTTGGAAGTGCATTACCATCCGGGTAAAGCTAATGTAGTAGCCGATGCACTTAGTCAGAAGTCCCATTGCAACACTATGGAAGCACTATTGGAAGATGGATTCAACTTGCTACATCCTGCTGTACTACACAATATCACAATCAGTTGTTCGCTTGAGGGCAAAATCATAGAGCTACAGCAGACAGATGTAGGAATAATTCACATCAAAAGAAAAATGCAAGAGCAAGAAACCAAACATTTTAGATTGGACGAAAGAGGTGTATTATGGTTTGAGGACCGACTAGTGGTGCCGAAAGACCGTGAGCTAAGGAATCAAATTTTAGAAGAAGCTCACTCGTCCAAATTGACTATCCACCCGGGTAGTAGTAAAATGTATCAAGATCTAAGAAACCATTTTTGGTGGACTAAGATGAAGAAAGAGATCGCAGCCTATGTTGCTAGGTGTGACAACTACAGTAGAGTGAAAGCCGTCCATATGAAAACCACTGGATTACTTCAGCCATTGCCTATTCCAGGATGGAAATGGGAGGAAATCAGTATGGACTTTATTACAGGCCTTCCAACAATGCCCCAAGGTCACGATTCAATCTGGGTCATTGTTGATCGTCTCACCAAGTCAGCACATTTTGTACCAGTTCACACAACATATCACGCGGGGAAATACGCTGAAATATATGTTGCCCAGATCGTGAGATTGCATGGAGTACCTAGGACCATAATCTCAGATAGAGGACCACAGTTCATAGCTCGTTTCTGGGAGCACTTACACCAAGCTTTGGGAACCAAGCTAATCAGAAGTTCAGCTTATCATCCGCAAACTTCAGGACATACAGAGCGAGTGAACCAAATCCTAGAAGATTTACTTAGAGCTTGTGTTATATCTTCAAAAGGTTCATGGGAGAAATGGTTACCTTTAGCTGAATTCTCCTATAACAACAGTTATCAAGCGAGTATCAAAATGGCTCCATTTGAAGCCTTGTATGGCAGAAAGTGCAGGACTCCATTGAATTGGATTGAGCCCGGTGAAAGGAGATACTTTGGTATTGATTTTGTCAATGAAGCCGAAGAACAAGTACGTATCATCCAACAACACATGAAGGCAGCTCAATCAAGACAGAAAAGTTATGCCGACAGGAGAAGAAGACCACTGACTTTTGAAGTGGGTGACTATGTATATTTGAGAGTATCACCCATGAAAGGTGTGAAAAGATTTGGGATGAAAAAGAAGCTTTCACCAAGATATGTAGGGCCATACAAAATTTTGGAACGAAAAGGAAATGTTGCGTATAAGCTACAACTACCACCAGAGATGAGTGCAATCTTTGATGTGTTCCATGTTTCTCAGCTAAAGAAATGTCTTCGAGTACCGGAAGAAGCGATTGCACCCACCAACGTGCAGCTTCAATCGGATTTGACCTATGAAGAAAAGTCAATTAGAGTGTTAGAAGAGATGGAGAGAGTGACAAGGAGTAAGATTATTAAGTTCTATAAGGTGGTGTGGAACAATCATAGCGAACAAGATGCTATGTGGGAAAGAGAAGATTATCTACGAGAAGTTTATCCCGCCTTTTTCCAAGAATGGTAGGTCTTGCAAATCTCGGGACGAGATTTTTATAAGGGGGAGGGGCTGTAACACCTCGGGTGTTAGCCTTGCATAACTTGACTTGCATAACATGAGCATGAGCATCAAGCACTCATAAACCATCATTTACAATTGAAACACTTGATCGAAACATATGAAACATTGCTTGTTATCTCGTGTTTCTTAGGACATATGCATAAGATCATGTGCAAATGAATGCAAGTGGGTAATGCTAGTCACTAGAACACCTTAGCTACACTTAGGTTAACAAAAGGAACCTTGTTCATGAAGGCCACCTTTCATGATCAAAAGTAATATTTCATGTGTTGACCTGGATAGCTCTATGAGTGACCACTACATAAAATGATAGGATGACCTTGAAAATTTCTTAAACATGCTTAGGATATCATCATGAACAACTTTGGTATTTAAGGCTAGGGCTAGTTTGGTCATTTAGCCATGGTTTGAATATGTATCATGATTTCAAAGTGACATGTTTGACTAAAGTTGAACTAGGTGTTAGAGACCTTGCATGGAGGAGTTCACTAAAGCAAAGTTGTAGTGTTTGACATAAGGAACAACTTTGATTTTTGGGTCATGGACTGATTTAGCTTCTAACATGCTTGAATGGGTCCCACAAAAACCAGCAAAACCAAGCTTTCATTACTTAACGATTTTTTCTAAGTCCTTTTTACAATGGCAGTTGACAGGCTCAACTTTGGACTGATTTTTCTCCCTATCTGTTGTGAATTAGAAGAAGGTTTCTTAAGAGATATTGTAAATGGTGCATAGGTCTACAAAATCTATTCAGGATGTTTGCACGAAGGAGCCACGGATTAGCCGATAAATCAACTTGAAAACACGCTGTCAGGCGGCCATCGAACGACTGACGAACTGAACGGGCGCCGTTCAGTGGCCGACACCGGCAGAACCCACGCGCCGCGTGTCCCCGGCGACGGCCGCGCGTCGCCAGCGCTCTGATCACGCAGGCCACGATGCGCCTAGGCGCGGCCTTAACCCCGCCAGCACCTGTCCGAGCCGTCCCGCGCCCTCTTTTCGCTTTTCCCGGCCTTCCTCCTCGCCGCAGCGCTGCAGCGAGCTCGCTCCACCTCCGCCGTCGCCATAGCCGCGCACAGCTCGCGCCTAGCCATCCATTCTTCACCGCAGCAGCACAACTAACTCCCCAGCGACCCACTGCTTCTTCCCGTGACCGCTGACAGCGCTTGGTAAGCCATCGCCGCGCGTTTAAGCTCGCCGGAGTTCCGCCGTGAGCTCCGTCTCCGTGGCCACGTCGCCACCGTCCATCCCAGGCCGCGTTAGGGCACTAGATAGCTCCGCCGCAGCTCGGTGATGCTCGACGCAGCGTCCGTTCGAGCCACCGTAGCCCACACCGGCGTACCGCCGTGGTCCAGCCCCGCTGTTCCGCCATGGCCGCCGCCGTCAGCTCTAGGGTCGGCAATAGGACCGGCCAAGTGGCTCAGTAGGTTCGCCAGGTCACGTAGGTCATACCATGATGACGTCACCACCGGCGAAGCTCGCCGTCGACGAGCCGCAGCCGCGCAGTGCCCAGCAGCGCCGCTGCTCTGCTTCGAGTCGATGACATGTGGGGTCCCCTGACCACCGGGTCCCACCGGTCAGCGACTCAGTGTTTGAAGGCTAACTCATTTGATTCTAGTTTTTGATTTGTTTTGTGAATTTTGTACCTTCAGTTTGGTAGATCCTAAAATTGTGAAATAAATATGGTTGTGTTGCTTAGGAAGTGTAGTATTTAAGAAAAATATGTTATTGGTTTCAACAGTAGAAATTTCTAGAGATTTAAATCAGGATTTGAAATGTGCTTTTGAATGCATTTAAATTTGTTTATTTTATATCTAGAGTTCCTTTGCTCCAAAAATTATGAAATTTTTGTGCTAAGCTAGTCTTAGCATATATGAGCTTGGGTAAAAATTTGAAGCCCAGTGCATGTGTAGAATTATAATTATAGATTTTTCTTTTATGGCTAGTCAATCCTTGCATGAATTTTTATAAATTATTTATGAGTCCAAAATTCATGAAATTTGTTGGAGGTAATCCTAGTACCTTATGGATGTTAAGAAAAATAAGAAATTTGTTGCTTGACACTTTTCAATAGGATTTTCCATTTATGCTATTTCAAGCCTTGCTTCCTTATCATTTTTGTATAGAATGTTCTACTTAGTAAAATGATATGAAATTTTTATAGTAGTACTTTGATAGCATTAGTAAGGCTCTGTAAATTTTTGAGAATTTATTAAGCACATCTGATATATATTTATTATTTAACCTAGATATCTAAATAAAATAATAAAGGCAATTTAATAAATAGTTTGGGCTTCACCATTATATCATATTAACTGTATTTGGTATGCTTAAACTGTTGGTAGGTTCTAGGTTGTCAAATTTTGAATGATTACATGAAGTAGAGGTGTTATTACTTTATATTGCATGTTAAATAGTTTCCGGACTAATTCTAGGGTGTGATGAGTTGCATGTTGAAACTGATGTGTACTGTAAAAATGGTTAATAACAAAGTCGTAGAGAATTTGATAAGCTTTCCAAAAAGTCCAGGATCACTGTTTTTGGATTTGTAGAACTCCAGTTATGAGTGAAACAAGTAGCTACTATTTGTGGCCTAGTCGATGCATTGTAGAAATAGTTAAGTAGTAATCGAGAAGAGATATGCACCTACTCAAACAACGTGATGCACTTGTTAACATATATGCATTCGTAATACTTATACCATACTCATGCATCTAGGATCGGAGAAAGAGATCACGTTGCTGGAATTCGAAGAAGCAGAAGAAGGGAACCCGCAGGAGGATCCGCAAGCCGTAGCTCCCGAAGGCGTGGAGCAGAACCCTGAAGAGCTTCCGGAGTGTCCTGACCATCGCCCTACTTCCTTTCTGCGAGGCAAGCCCCGGAGCATTATAAGTCTCCCAGTAATTTACAAATGTTTAATTATGTATTTATGATTGATGCATTAGGTTATAAGAGTTGAATGAAACCACTTGATGCATGTACATTCCTTGTCCAGAAATTACACCTTTAACCGGTATAGGTCCAGGATCGAATATATGCTTAGCCATGCTTAGACCGGTAGCAGTCGGGTGATTTCCTGTCACCTGCGAGATATAGGTGGATACCGGAGCACGGTTGGTTATAATTGTTATCGTGGAAAAGAACCATGGTTAATGTAAATGGAGACCAGGCGGGATGTCGATAGAAAAGCAACAAGGCATGGAGGTCTTGGGTGTGGATCTATCCCCGTCTGTGTCGATCAAGGACCATACCGTTGTTGGAACTTCTGACAAGATTGAACGCATGCCTCTCACTTAGCTGGCCGGATAACTCATTCCGACCGCGAAGCCGAGTAATTCAACTCAGGCCGGGAACTGTTCTGTTGTGCACTCCTTCCGGGGAACGATCAGACTGAGCCCAAGGGCAGGCTTGGCCTGAGCATCCTGGCATCTGGTGTTCCAGATTGTGCGGCGCAGTACGGACCCGCGAAATGTGTACCGGAGTTGTACCAAAGGTGACCTAAGACTATCGTGGCTGGTAGATCTGGGTTTGTGTTAGGAATAAATTCCCAGCTGGTTGAAATCGATTCGAATTGCCGTCTCTCCCGGATAGTGAGAAACTTGGCTAGCTCCAACATCGTAGTAACTGTGTTATGAAACATGATGGTTCGGATGAAATTGGAATTACAATACCTGCTATGGTTACTATTGTATGCTTCTAAATGATATACCACATGTTTGGCACAGGATAGTTGCTAATCTAGAAATGATAGTTATAATTAACTTGATAAAGGAATCATAATTGTACAACGGGTAATTGCCTTTTACGCAAAATGTTGTCGAGTTACGCCCACTTATACAGCCTTGCATAATCCTTGGAGTCAATTTATTTCTGGTTCATGACGGGTAAGTCTAGCTGAGTATCTTCTCGTACTCAGGGTTTATTTTCCCATTGTTGCAGATGGCACTGTGTATCATGGTTATTGCAGGAGTTGCTTCTATCCCGCCATGGATGAGGAGTAAGCCTTGGGCAGGCTTCTTTAGTAATTCCTATCTTTGCTTTTGTGGACCATGATCTGGCTTGGCACTGTATCAAACTATGTTGGAAACTTTATCTTCGAACTTATTTGCTTCCGCTTTAATTATCAAACTCGGTTTGTAATAACTTTTTATTCGTACTCTGATGATGAAAAGTATCTGTGAACTTTATGTAATATGTGGCATGTAGGTTGAATCCTGTACGATCTTGGTTGTTGTAAATCATTTATCGAGACCCGTCGTGGTACTCGACGGACTACCGGGTTTATATGGGTTCAAGTATAACTGTGCGACCGCTTGCGGATTGCCATTGTACTTGAATTCTTATAAATTGGTCGGTTCTGCGACAGGCACTTCTACCAAGATTGAACGCATGCCTCTCAACTCATGCCAGGCCCCATTCTGTGAAAGTGCGCACTCTGGATGGTAGTAAGGATGTGCAGGGAGCCAGACGTGAGCCCAAGGGTAGGCTGAGCCTGAATGTCCTAGCAACTGGTTGTCCTTGGTTGTGCGGCACTGATCGAAGCCACAAATTGTATTTTCTCTATAGTGAAAAAATATGTCATTGTATATGGTGTCAAGTGGTGGCTGGTGTTATAAATAAGTAGCTAATGTGATAAAATTATCAATATAAATGTGGTCTAAAATATTATTACGCACAAAACATGTGGTCGTTATTACTAAAGATATGGTCGTTAGTGCCTCATGATAGATGGTGTAACAATATTAACGATGAAAAATGTGGTCGTTGTTATTAGAAATGTGGTCATTACAAGTCTAGTATCAACGACCACATATTGTTCGGTCATTGAAAAGTTAACGGCGGAAAATATTATGTGGTCGTTAATTGTATTAACGATGGAGCTTTTAACAACCATGGACGACCACACTTTTGTGGTCGTTAATAACTTTTAACAACCACATTTAGACTTTTAATATCACTTTTTCTTGTAGTGACTGGCTATGGTTATTATTGTTATGCTACATAATCCTACATCACAAGTTTGGCATAGGTTAGATGCTAATCTAGAGATGAATAACTACAATTGACTTGGAATCAAATTATAAAATGTATAGCTCAACTAGTGGCTTTTTATGCAAAATGTTGTCAAGCCATCTCCACTTATAAAGCCTTGTATGATCCTTGAAGTCACTTTATTTTTGGTTTATGATGGGTAAGTCTAACTGAGTACCTTCTCATACTCAGGGTGTATTTCCCACTTGTTGCAGATAACTACTTGTGAACTTATGTAACATGTGGCTTGTATGTTGAATCATGTACGATCTTGGTTGTGTGTTGGATTATTCAAAATCCTTCATGATACTCGATGGACTACTGGGTTTATATGGGCTCAAGTATGATAGTGCTATCGCTTCAGTGGTTGCCATTGTACTCGTGCTCTTATAAATTGGTCAGTTCTGCCACATCACTCATGTTGATCGACTGAATGAAATTTGTCAACCGTCTGATATGAGTCCCCTTGGTAAGATGAGTTATTTTAAACATTAGAGATTAGAGAAAAACTATGTAATATACCTTTCTCTATAATGGAATGAAGTTTTTATGTTGGTCCAACTATATTTATCTTTATTTCTTTCATACTTCATATACTTCGGGTGATTCTTATTACATTGAGTTTTTTATTTAGTCAAATTTAACAATCTGACTCATTGATTTGGGATGGAGGGAGTAGTTGAATTTAGATTTCGGCTAATCGCAACTGTCAAAGGATGGATGCATAGCTATTGAAATGTTTCTGCATCCTATATACAGAACAATCCTTTAAAATTTTCACTAGCCGAACACTAGTGGAGCGATAAGGTTTATCACAGAAGGTTCGGCGGTCTAAACTCGTGACTACCCGAATAGTATTGATGAACGATGTGCGGTGTCCGTTTTCATCTAGTAGGCTCCTAGATTCTCACGTGGGCGCGCGCGGGTGGCGTCAGCAGGCAGTTCTAGCAGGGACATCGCCTCACGGCCAATCATATTGATGTGACTGGGCCAAGCCGAACCACCCACCCATGCAAACATGTCAGTGGTCGTGGGACGTGGGGTGGTTCCATGGCCCCCAAACTATAGAAGACACAAGGGCGTGAGAGGGAAGGTTATCTGCTGCCTTTTGTGATCATCTACCTTCCCTCCCCAAATCTCCTCCTTCCATCCCAAAGCTTTTGCCCTCCTCCCTACTGCGCTCTTTGCACTGCTGATGCCTCCTGCGAGGACCATGACCACGCAGTGGATGAAGTCATCCATCGACCGCAAGGCGTTTGACGAGCTACGACTGAATGCGGTGAGCCCAGAGGCCACCGATGCGATCGGGTGGAGAGTCCCACTGAGAACCAAAGTGGAGCCAAGGCCGGAGGAGAATGAGGTCGTCTTTTTGCCCATTTCCACTCTTTTGGGTTCGAGGTGTCGGTGCACCCTTACTTTGGTGGTTGCTATACTACTACGGGCTCCGTCTCCATGACTTGACCCTAGAGGGGATCCTCCACCTCTCCGTCTTCATCATGCTATGTGAGGGCTTCCTAGGAGTCCCTACCCACTATGAGCTATGGCGGTCTTTATTCTGGGTGGTTCGCTCAGCGCTCGGGGGTCCATCTTCCTTGGATGGGGATGCCTTGATCGAACTTTGACCCAAATTGGAGGACAAGTATCTGAGCCTTGACCGCTACCCTTCCACGAACTTGGGGTGGCAAAAGTCATGGCTCTACATCCCCAATGAGAGCCCACCACTGCCATCTTATTCTCCTGACTGGCTGCGTGGTGACCTCCTAGAGTCATGGGAGGAACTACAACCCCTAGAGGCCTACAGGCACCATGTGCCCAACTTGTTGGATGCGATCAAGGACCTAAAGGACCACGGCCTAATGGGAATGAGGGTGATCTATACCTTCATCGACCATTGGGTCCTCCCCTTGAAGATGAGGCACCACCCCCAGTGGGAGTTCCAAGGCCCAACGGACCCTACAATCGAGTCAAGGGTCACCATCCGGAAGGATGACCTAGACCAATGGGTGATGAAGGTTATAGGAGAGTGCATGATGGATAGTGGCAGGGGGGAGTCCCCAGTGGCCTTTAGCGTCGACCATCCTCCACCGACAGATGGACCTCTCATCGATGTGGTCTCACACCCACCGCCGGTCCCTCCTAACGAGGTGATTTTTTTTGTGTACTATTGTTCTTGTTGTTTCTCTTCATTAAATTAACTAGAGTCTTCAAGCAATACTCATGCTAGTATTTGTGTTCATACTGCTTAATTTAACTAGTATTTGGAAATTGCCTACTTTCTCAACATGTGGACATGGGCATGACGGTGTCCCAAGGATCATTGGCCCTAGAGCTAGGTTCTTCATCCGTGGTCACGCTCGGAAATAGGCCCCGAGAACCATCGCTCGATGGGGGTAGTCACCAGTGATGATTCTGTCCCATGCTGCTCCGAACTGTCCGATGAGTCATGTGCCATCTCAATCAGATCGCTCGCCCCCTTATCCTATGGGCTTGAACTTGGCTTGCATTGTGTAGAGGGACGTCCCATCGCTACACGCCGGCTGATCCTGTCTGACCTTAGATAGTCTTTTGGTGATGCATTGTCAGACCATGAAGTCACCTAGGTGTGAGATGAGAAGGCGACTGCTGAGGTGGAGGTCTAGAACCTGCTTGTCGATGCAACAGCTGCCTATGACACTGCCTTCCTAGTGCAGACAGTGAATGATCTAGTCACTACACCAAAGGAGCGCCTCTAAGCCCTGCCAGCCCACATTTAGGCCATGGTGTCCGAAGCCCTCTGTCAAGGGGCTGCCACAGTGCTAGTCGCTAACCAGCTTGAGTTTGGCACAGTGGTGAAAGTTCGAGTGGTACAACAGGCTTTTCCACCAGCACCAGAAGACAAAGATTATATTGATGATCTGTTCAAGTGCATCGAGCCAGCCGCCAATGCTGTCTTAGCGAAGGTGAACATGGACAAGGTCCTACACAACTGCCTCGACCATTGATCTGTGGGACATATTAGTAGTACAAGTCATGACTAGGTTTGGTCTATAGGACAACCATATGTGAAGTCTTAATTATTTGCCTATATGTCTATGTTAACTTTTGTTGAACTTCGTATTAGGTCTATTAAACTATGTTGAGTGTGGTGTAGCTTAATTCCTTTGGTTATTTGGTATCTTGTTTCTAGCCCCTATTGGTTGCTTTTGCCTGCAGATTTCTTTTGAGTTGTCTTTCTGATCTGTAATATACTAATGATGTTCGCCCTTTCTGATAAGAGGACGTGGGTGTATAGATATTGAATTTTTTGATAAAATTTGTTGAACTTGAAAGAACCATGCAGAATTGATCGAAGTTCATATGAAAAGTCTTGCCTTGATCTAATGCAGAATGGATGAGCCATAGCTATTGACTTTTACAGCGAATGCAAGAAAGTCCACCTGTTGTGTATTTGATCTTGTAGGACAGTATAAAGTGTCGTAGCAATCAGTCTACCCATCGACTATTGTGACTGCTTGGATTGTAGTGAAATAAGTACAGAAAAGACCCATCACAATCATACCGGACATTCAAGTGTCAACCGTGTCATGGTGGTCAAAAGCTCTTTTTCTCGATTCACTTCTTGTGTCTAGCTTTCCTGCTGCATTCGCTTCACTCTCGTCAGCCATGCAAGGTTTATATGAAAGGAGCATCCCCCTTCCTTCATCCGATAGTGCGCATTACATCAATCGCCTACCTTCTGGCTCCCCCCTTCCCTCACCCATTTGCATTTTCCCAACCGCGTTCCATGCTGGTTTGAGGATCTGGATTAGGGTAACGTGCTTCATATCAAACTATACTATTTGTATGAACTTATTATTTCGTTCCATGCTAGTTTGAGGATCTTGATTGACATTTATTCTAATGGAAATCATGCTTACAAATGACAACTAGTTATCGTACCAGGGATGTGTACAACTATCGACCACAACTTTTCCCCGGCCACGTCCCTCTAGTATATTAGACGAAATGTCATTTACCTATTTCTTGTAAACCATATGCTCGCTTGATAGTCCGAGCAGTGTAAATTTGAATGGTCCAGACATGTAACTCTTGTATAGCTATGATTAGAACTTTTGCCTAGTCAGCTGTGCTACAAACAGGAGCTGCACCATTTGTGGTTGCAAGTATGAATCCTAAAGTAGTAGCTTCAAACACATTCGAGGGAGTGCAGACGATCAGAACATATGAAATCATGTAATGTGGCCATCTCTAGCTAGCTACTACCCCTCTGCTGCTACGAGCCTATGACTACTTGGATAGGACTGCACTGTATAGTTCACCAGATGACAGAAGGTCGAACCTGACTAAAATATTCTTTACTCGAATACTAGTAATGATGAACATGGTGCGCTTGCGTCAGAAGGTTGTTCTAGCCTTGGCATCCTTATGTGTATAAAGCCTGGCCTCACTCCCATTGTTTGACTTCTACTGTTGCCCCTGCTCGGTGGCCTCCCCTGCCTCCTCCTCAATCAACGAACATCGTGCCACTCCACCTCTCTAGTGCTCCCTACCAAGGTGCAAATTGTGATTGCGGGCCACCTCGTTGCGACCTCAGAGTGTCCCATGGACGACCTCCACAGCCTATGGGCAACCTGCTCGTCCATGTGCCGCATCTGCGGTGACCCTATCTTTGGTTGGCGTCTGGCACTGGATCGGTTCAGACACGGGAGGGCGTGGGATGACCCTATAATAGAACCAGCCAATTTATAAGAGCACAAGTACAATGGCAACCACCAAAATGATCGCACTATCATACTTGAGCCCATATAAACCCGGTAGTACGTCGAGTACCATGAAGGGTCTTGATTCAACACCAACACACAACCAAGATCGTACATGATTCAACATACATGCCACATATTACATAAAGTTCACAAATACCTCACCATACATTGGAGTATAATTAAAGTTATTACAAACCAAGTTCAAATGAAGTAGTAGCGAAAGCAAATATAGTTTGAAATGGACATCTCACACCATCATTCAAATACTTTGCCAGTTTACGATCACAACACACAAAAGCATCATAGAGGAGTTAATGAGAAGCGCCATGCCCAGGGCCTACTCCTCGTCCATGGCGAGACAAAAGTAGTTCTTACAATATCCATGATAGACTGTATTATCTACAACATGTGGGGAAATAAACCCTAAGTGTAATAAGGTACTCAGCTAGACTTACCCGTCAAAAACCCAAAATAATGTGACTCCAAGGATCATGCAAGGCTTTATAAGTGGAGCTAGCTTGACAATATTTTGCATAAAATGCCACTAGTTCAACTATACATTTTATAATTCGGGTGTCAAGTTAATTATAGCTATTCACCTCTAGATTAACAACTAACCTATGCCAAACATGTGATATATCATTACGTAGCATCATAATAATAACCAAAGCCAGTGTAGCATTCCCATGTCCAATATGACCATCAAATTCCATAGTCCAGTTACTTCGATGCTGGGACTAGACGAGTTTCTCACTATTCGAGAGAGACGACAGTTCGAATCGGTTGCAACTAGCTAGGCAGTTATTCCTAACACAAACCCATACTTCCCCTATCAGGGTCGCATCGGATCACCTTTGATACAACATAGGTACACATTTTATAGGTTTGATCAGCGCCGCACAACCAGGGACAACCAGCTGCCAGGACGTTTAGGCCCGGCCATCCCTTGGGCTCACGTCTGGCTCCCCGCATATCCTTACTACCATCCAGAGTGCACACTCTAATAGAATGAGGCCCATCCTGAGTTGAGCTACTTGGCTTCAAGGTCGGAACGAGTTATCTAGCCAGCTAAGTGAGAGGCATGCGTTCAATCTCAATAGAAACGCCAACAACGGTATGGTCCTTAATCAACACAGATGGGACCAACATAGCCAACCCACACCATGTGCATATAAGATCCCGCCTAGTCTCCACTTAGATAACATCCAAAGATTATTTTCTATGATAGCAAATATAGCCAACCGTGCTCTGGTATCCACCTATACCTCGCAAGTGACGGGAAATCACCCGACTTCACCGGTCAAAGCATGGCTAAGCATATATTTGATCCTGGACCTACACAGGGTTTAAGGTGTATATATCTAGACAAGGTAGTTCTATACATCAAGTGTTTTCAAATCAACTCTTATAACCTAATGCATCAAACATAAATGACTTAAGTGATATTTTATAAAACATAGGAGGCTTAAAATGCTCCCGGGCTTGCCTTTCAGAAAGGAGGTAGGCCTATGATCGGGGCACTCTGATAATTCCTCAGGAGCCTGCTCCTCGCTTTCAAGGGCTACCTATTGTGGTGCCTCCTGATTCTCCTCCTCCTCTTCCTCAAACTCCAAGAGTGTGATTCCTTCTAGCAATCATATATGCATGAGCGCAAAATAAGATACAAGAATGCACAAGTAATGATATGGATGATATGATATGATGCATAAACATAAATGTCCTTAACAACAAGGTATTAGGGTGATAACAAGATTAATTTTCCTTTACTAAGTAGGTGCATATCTCTTCTCTAGTAATTAAACAAATGTCCATTTAAGCATTTTCTAGACTACAAGACAGGAGCCACTTGTTTTGACCATAACTGGAGTTATACACATCCAAACAATATGGTTGTGGACTTTATGGAAAGCTTATGAAATTCCCTACAACTTTCTTTTAATCATCTTAAGGTGATTTAGTAGTTATCTAGGTCAAACAATTCAATCTTCCAGATCTGTTCAAAGGACAAGCAAAATTGATAACAAATTCTAACAGCTATAACTCTTAATCCATTAGGCCTATGACTATGAAATTTTAGAACAAGCAAGATGAGTAAGTTATATACAACTTTGTTACTAACAAGTTGCACAGGAAAGGTCACTATCATCATGAATTTGTCAACACAACAAAAACTACTCATGCAACCATTTAGTTGAATTATCAAGCAATAATTAACTAGGTGCCTATAACCAATTACTTCTAATACCAACTAATAACATCAACAGATCATATGCATCACAAGCACCACAGAAAACATCATGGTTAAGCCAAAATAATTTACTTATGTGCATTTATTAATTTCCTTATATAATATGGTGATTTAGAGGATAATTATTTACAATAATCAATAAATTTGGAGAAAATTACAGTAGGTTACATATGACCCCAATAGTCTAATGTACAAAATTTATGCCATTTGGAAAAGTATAGCAACCTCTACAAAAATGACAAGTTGCATAGGCTTATTTTAGCGAAAATAGTTTAGCCTAGTGAAAACTGTCAAACAATAGATTTCATATTTTTCTTACTTTCCTAGCACAAGAACACTATGTAAAAATTTTCATGATCATTAGTTATGTATTTTTACCCCATTTATTTTCACTAGAAACTAGCATTTAATCAAGGTTAAATAGAAAGACCATATTTCAATTATGCCTACTATAGATTTAGTATTTTTTCTAGCTAGAGCATGGCAACATAAGAACAGCAAAATTGGAATCACAATTTTAGCGCTTCCCTGGCTCAAGTTATGCATTTTATTAGATAGAAACTAATTTAAAAGCACTTTACTAGCTTAATTTAATTCCCCTAGAAAAATACCCCAAACACTAGGTTTCATATTTTTATCAAATGTTACATTTCACAATGAATCCAACAAAATTTGGATCACCTCATTTGGATACTCCTAGCTCTAGATATGATTTTTGCAAGTTTGTATTTAAATCTATGAAAATAAATACACAAAAACACTTCAAAAACCCTAAATACACTACGTACACCCGATTCATACACCCTACTATGACTGACGGTAGGGGCCCACAATCAACCCGGCCCCACTTGACAGACACACAAAATAGTGCACGACGGTTGACCGGCCACTGCTTGTCGACGACGAGGTCACCGGCGGTGAGAGCATCGACATTGTGTTCCCCACACTCCTACGCACCTACTAGTACCCTAGGTTGGCTTGGCGGATCACTGAAGTGACCTCGTTGGCGAGCATGGTGGCTCGGCAGTGGCGCGCGGTAGTGGACTCACCGTCTCCGGTGATAACATGGCTAGGCGGGCGTGTCTACAACATTAGGAGGTCCTAGCAGAGCTCTAGGGTTAGGTCACGGCCACGGTGAAGCGATAGTGAGCCCCAGCCACTTGCATGGTGGCACGGTGTCACATAGAGCATGGCGGTGGTGTCACCGTTCTAACAAGACGACGGCCAAAGGTAGGTCTCCATCATCGGGGAGGTGCTACACCTCTAGGAGACACAGCAATGGGTACTAGAGTGGGCTAAGGGCGGCCAGTGAAGTCAGCGGCGGCGAGCGCGTGCTTATGGCCATGGCAGACGTGCACAGCGGCATCGCGTGTTCTCGCATGACGGTGGTGGTTGTAGTTAAGCCAGCTATGGTCCTAGCAACTAGTCCCTACAATGATGACTAGATGAGGGAGAGAGGTCAGAGATGCTACGGTGGTGGCTGGCCATGGGCGAGCTCGGAGCTTGGCGGCGTTCTATGGACATGGCAACAATGGCGACGTGAAATGTGGCTTTACCTTGGCTTGGATGGTGGCACTAGTGGGTCAGGGAGGTAGAGGAGATGGTGGTAGAGTTGTGGGCAAGGTGGATTGGGCGGTGGCACTGCATGCATGGCGAGCGAGCATGGTGGAGCTCGGCGGCGATGGCGTGGCGCTATGGCTTTGCTTTGGTGTGCGCGAGAGCGAGTGGGAGTGGAAGGTGCGTAGTGATGGCTTTGTTGTCTGCCCTAGCCTGACCAGTAGGCCTAACACTAGCGTACAACATCCATGCGGCAATGCGGCCTATGGCCAATCGACCACGACGTTGAGCTACCCGGTCGATTCAAAGCTGCATCGGGTGACTGACAGCGTGACTTCATGCACATGTAACTCCTTATCCATGGCAACTTAGTGGAAATAGTATTAATAAAAATTGTAGAGCTATGTGAGGTCTCTAACTTTGCTTCATGAAGCATCATCTAATTCACCATGGTTTGCAAGTTATAGTGCTTCAAAGTGGTGTACTTGAAACTATAATCAGCTTGTAGACTTAGAAAGATTTCAAGTCTTGAAAATAGTACAAAGTTGATTCTTGGGAGCTATTTTTGACCCTTCTTGGCTCATGACCCTTAAATAAAGTTTGTTACCCATGTCAAGGACTACAACTTTTATTAAGGGTGGACTATCATGCAAACACTATAGACTATAGTTCAACTCTAGTCAAAGTAGTATTATGAAAATTGAAGCTTTGAGTAAACTATGACTTAGAAGCAAATTTGGCCCATGTCATGAATACAAACATTGTTCTATTTACCATCCTAGACCTGTCTAAGGTGTTTTCATGACCTCACAATCATCTCTTGCATTGGTCACACTTGATCACAAGCATATGCATGTATATAATCAACATCACATGTGATAATATGTAAGAATAAGATGAAATTCCATATGCTCATGCTCATGAATGCTTGGATGATGCTTGTGCTCATGAAATGCAAGTGCCAAATGCATGCTTAACACTAGGGTGTTATAGAACCCGTTGACTATGAAGCCCTCCTTGCTGGCCTAACCCAAGTTGGCAACCCAGAGGGTTGCTTCCTCATCAGGATACAAACTGTATTCATGGAAAAGCACAGCCCCTGGCCATGCCTTGATGATCTTGCCCACGCCGCTGATGGCAGGCATAATCTGGCAGCCTATCTGGTTGCCCTAATGCTCTATAGGCACAATGGCGATGTTAGCGACAAAAACACTATGAGGCAGTACAAAAGACGGTCGAGGGAGAGGAAGTATCACAAGCGGTGGTGGTGGACCAATGAGTAGGTGGCTAAGAAACAAGGGGAGTGTGTTGTGCTGCCTCCCGGCCGCCATGGTGGTCCTCCGAACGACATGGGGCAAGTTGTCGCTGCCATCATTAGCACAGGTGTGCGGTGATCTTCCATGCGCAGGTGGCGTCTACGGCTATGATGACAGATGGGAAAGAAGGGCTCTGTATTGCAGCAAGGACTATAGGCTTTGCCAAGAAATCCATTTTTCGAATGGGAAATTGGAATAAGAAACTAGTAATTTACTCTTTTTGAATGTAGTGTATTCTAGCATTTGAAATTTGTCCTCAAATATAGTGGATTGAGATGAATACATGCGTATCCAAAAATGGTCTTAGGGATTCAATGAAAGTACTAGTACGAAATAGGTTTCCCTATATAACGTGAGACGTGTCCGGCCTGATCAGATGAACAATGCTTGGACTTTCTTATGTGTGCAGTAAACTTCGAATAGCAATGTGGCTCCTCCATTGGGCATTATATCAATGGGAGACTTGATTGGATGAATTTCGTTATGCATATTTACCATACTACAGATCAGAAGGAGAACCAAAAAGAAACCAGCAGGCAAAACCAACCAATAAGGGATAGACAACGGCTACCAAATAACCAAAGGACCTGATCTACACCACACTCAACTGAGTTCAACCCACACAACTGCTATGTCTGCGTTAACTTTTGTTAAACTTTGTATTAGGTGGGTTAAACTTTGTCTAGCCCCTATTGGTTGCTTTTGCCTGCAGTTCTCTTTCTGGTTCTCTTTCTGTTCTGTCGTATACTAACAGTATTCGCCCTTTCTGATCGAAGGATGTGGGCGTATAGATATTGAAATTTTCTAGAGCCTAAGACAGTCCGAACCTAGGAAATATAGACGATCTAGATCATTGCGAGTCGATAAACAACGAAATACAGTGATGGCAACTATTAGGGGCCATCCAACTAGTCCATAGTACCCAACAATTAGTTCATGATACAAACAGGTATAGGCTCATAAAACAACTAATTGGCTAATTTTTAGCCATGGCTAACTAGTCGCAGTTCATCCAAACAGGGCCTAAGACAGTCTAGTACTTAGAAATCTTAATAGGTCGGATAATAGTATTGATGAAACAACAAAATACAGATCATGTCAACTCTTGCGCCGAGTTCACCGCCTCCATCCGTTGTTTGTCTTGCGCACCTCCACCTTGAGCTTAGCTTCATCATCCTCTAGCTCCTCCTCCTATTCCTCATCGTCGTCATTGTTGTAGGTGTCCTCGTGGATCACTCTAAAGAAGCAGGTGTCCCTGATGTTGAGGTTGTTATCAGCGCAGAAGGCACCCACCCCACCCATACTTGAACGACACTCGCAAGACTTTATTCATGTGGGTCCTCTCCAAGCACATGAACTAGGGCTACCCAACCATCAATAGCTCGACCATGAGTCGCTGCTTGTAGTCATGCGCTCGCTCAAAGTCCACTAGCATGTTCTTCGCCTCGCACAAAAAAAGACTGATGACAAAGAGAACAATGGTAACTGGAGACATCGTTGGTATGTTCTACATCTCGCGCGAGTGCTCACTGGATACTTTGCTTTAAGGTGGTACTTCTTTAGGATCACTACAAAACTCCTTAGCTCCATGATGGGTAGGGAGAGTTGACTACCACTGGCCTCGAAGTCATGCGGGTACTGCTTGCGGTAGGTGGTAAGGTCAAAGACCTTGACGTTAATCTATGACCGGCCGTCATACCACAATACAAGATAGTGCCCATCTTGGAGGTCAAGGGCGCGGGCGATATGCTTCCATCCCCGACAGAGGTACAAGTGACTGCCATTGGGGAACACCTCCACCTTCCACTGGGCCAGGCTCTGTTCATCATCCAGACAAAGCTCGAGTTTCTGTGACCTCTGATGGCTTGGACCATTGCAGCCAATAGTTTCTACGTGCACAACAATCAACATAACTATATAGAGGGACGGTTCATTCCCAAAGGCAAACCCCAATAGATCAGATTCACCACACCAAAAATAGGCACTTACTAGTGTTTCTACATACAATCTAGGATGAAGGATTTTCATGCACTCTAGGTCACTCTAGCTTGCTCCTACCATGTATTCTTATAGCCCCGCCATGCCAATTAGGGAACATGATAGTCTTGAGTAATCCTCTCATGGTGGTGGTGGTGGGGCCTTTTTTTTCTATGTTTCTGGTGTTGTCACAAATGCAAGGAGTGGACACACTGTTGGGGCATTAGTGGAGGAGCTAACATGTAGTAAAAACCAGTGTCGAGACTAATGCCATCTCATCGGCATAAATGGAGGAGACATGCTCTATTTTCATCAGTGTACGCATGGGAACGTCGATACTCCTACATCTCCGTTCGAACATGCCTTCTGCGATACTACTGGTTGAGGTTCCCGAGGTAGTGCGACAGCACCCGAGGCGAAGCACACCGGTTGGAAAAAAAATCTTTATCTTTCCTTGTCCTAGAGTCCCTATGATGGTCCGAGCATTGTAAATCTGACTGAGCTGAACACGCCTTCAGTCTACCCCTCGATTGTTGGGACTGCTTGGATTGGAATCAAATAAGTACATAAAAGACCTATCACAACTACACAAGGCATTCAAGTCTCAAGCCTGTCAAAAGCTCCTTTTCTTGAATCACTTCTTGTATCTAGCTTTCCTAACGCATTCGCTTCACTCTCATATTTTACTAAGCTCGCTAGAAAGTCCGAATACAACACATTTGATCTCGTCGGACACTATACAGTATAGAGCTATGAGTAAAATTATTGCGTATGGAGTGCACTCGGTCACAACATTTGTATCAGTAGTAGTTGTAGTCATGCGTGGCTTTGTTCTGTGTTGAACCCAACTCGTCTTATTTTTGTGTATTTGATAAGATTTGTTGAACTTGCAAGAACCATGCATCATGGATTATTTTTATTCAGAAACTTTATACTTTATAGGATCACACAAGGTCCGACCATCTAAAATCTTGACTACCCGGACGATGTGCTCTAGTATTCCCGGATAGGCATGCACGCGTGGGTGGCGTTAGCAGCTTGTTGCAGTAGGGGACGTTGCCTCTCGGCCCATCGCATTGACGTGACGGGGCAAAGCCCCACCGCCCACCCACGCAAATGTCTCGGTCATGGGGTGATCGATGGCCCCCCAAAGTATAACAGCAGAGACAAGGGGTGAGAGGAAAGGTTATACCTATTGCCTTCTCTCTCCAGAGCTCCTGATTCCATCCCAAAGCTTTTGCCTTCCACCCTACTATGCTGCCAACGCCTTCTGCCAGGACCATGGCAGAGCGGATGTGGTCATCTATCGATGTGGAGTCCCTAGAGGCCTTCAATGCTGGCAATCCTCTACCGACAAATGGATCTCTCATCGGCCTGCTGTCTAACCCGCCAGTTCCCCCTTTCGAGGTGGATCATCACCGCTCTTCATGTTGTTTATCTTCATTTAACCAGAGTATGCGAGCAATGCTCACACTAGTATTTGTGTTTATGCTGTTTAATTAAACTAGTATTCAGAATTTGCCTACTATCTCAATAGGTGTTCATGGGCATGATGGCATCCTGAGCCTTGTTCGCCCTGGTGCCCAGTTCTTCGTCCATGGTAGCACTCGAAAAGTGGCCCTGCGGGGGCATCCCCTGATGGAGGCAGCCACCCATGATTCCGTGCCATGCTATGCTGGTCATTTCGGTAAAAGTCGTTTGCCTTCTCAATCATGTCGCTCTCCCCCTTATCATATATGGGCTTAAAGTCGGCTTGCATTGTGCAGCGCTTCCTCCATGTCGGCGCCATCCTAGGTTATGGGGCTTTCCCTCGGTGGTGCCGGAGAGTCGTCCCATCGCCACTTGCCACTGCCGAGCCTGTCTGTCCCCGCACAACCCTCTATTCAGAAGTGGGCGAATCGTCAGAAGAGCATGAATCCTCAGACGATGGAGATTACCATCAATTATTAAAGGATTACCGTGAGGTCCAAGTGGATTTGTCATATACCAGGCTGAACACCAAGATGTTGTGCGGTGAGCTAGACACCACGTGTGACGCACTTCAAGCTTCTAAGAATCAAGCCTCCCAGGCGTGAGCTAACTTGGCAATCACCCAGCAGTAGGACCAACACATGATGAACCTTGTTGTGGTACTGAGCACGTGGGTCGACACCCTATAGATGTCCGTGCTAGCCACCTGTAACATGGCCTTCCCCATTGGAAGAGTGGATAATTTGAGCTATGGTGAATGAAGCCATTCGTCAGGGGGCTACCACGGCGCTGGCTACTACCCAGCTTTAGATTAGCACATTGGTGAACCTCGGAGTGGTGAAGCAGGGTTTTCCACCATGTTCGATAGATGACTTCACCAATCTGATCGAGAGTTCCGAGCTAGCCGCCAGTGCCATCTTACTGAAGGTGGACATGGACTAGATCTTGCATGCCAACCTTGACCCTTGATCTGTGGGACATATCAGTAGTATTAGTAGTCATGAAAAAGTTTGATCTGCGGGACGCCCTTGCAAAATATGTGAACTCTTATTTGCATGTTGGTGTTAACTTTTGTTGAACTTTGTACCAGGCCTTGTTTGGATGCATGTGTATCCACATCAATCCACATGTGTTGGAGTGGAATGGAATGAAATTTAGTTTAATTCCACTCCAATTCACTTCAACATATGTGGATTGAGATGAATACATGTGCATCCAAACAAGGCCTTAGGTGGGTTAAACTCTATTGAGCATTGTGTAGTTCAGGTCCTTTGGTCATTTTGTAGCTAGTTTGTAGCCCCTGTTGGTTGCATTTCGCTGCAGATTTCTTTTTAGTTATCTTTGATCTGATCTATAATATGCTAAACATTCATGAGTGCCTCTGATCTCTATTGAAGCAAACTCATGTCTTTGATAAAATTTGTTGAACTTGAAGGAACCATGCAATGAGGAGTTCATCTAAACAAGTCTAGAATATTGTTTTTGCTTTTGCTTTTCTATTGTTTTGTTTCAATTTTATTTGTTTCCTCTAGGGATTCAACGAAAGTACACATATGAAATAGTTTTCCATGTATAACGTTAGATGTGTCTGACCCGGTCAGATTTACGATGCTGAGACTTTCTTGTGTGTGCAGTAAATTTGAATACCTATGTGGCTCCCTAAAGGAAACAAATCTGAAGAAGGGGCATGTGACAACCATTACAATTTTAGCACTAGGAGCAAGTCTCGCACTTACAATCTGTTGAGCGCAGTGTAGCTTTGGTTGTTTGGTTTCTGTTTGTTTTTTCTTGCCTTGGTGTCTTTGTCAATCTTTGTTGAACTTGCAAGACCTTGCAGCGAGGAGCAAGTCTCGCCTTAGTGTAATGAAGAGCAAAGGAGCCATTGGTGTTGAAATGTTATTGCACATGTAAGAAAGTCCGACCGCAAGTCTCGTCTTAGTCTAATGTACAACAGAGGAGCCATTGGTTTTGAAATGTTATTACACATGTAAGAAAGTCTGACCTTAGTACATTTGAATGCATCTAACAGTATCCTCTATAGTTTTCCTTGTCTTCCTGTGATGCTTGTTATTGTGTCATTTATGATTTTAAGTTTGGTTAACTTAATAGTAGCATAGCCTAGTAGTACAATTTGGTGGGTGCATTGTAGTGCTTTTGAAGTGTCATTTTTTTGTATTTTGGAGTGCCCTCATCAGCATACCCATGTACCCATGACATTAGAAATCAATATAAGTATTATACTATAGCTGAATTAACAAATGAGTAACTGCATTGGCCTAACCAGATCTACAATGTTACAATGTTTCTTGTATACATCATGTTCAAGCAAGGACCAAAACAGTGAAGGAAGGAAAAGACGAGAAAGGAGACCTATGGATTGGATCTGTCACCTCTGCCGTGGCACATGACGGACATGGACGCCAATGCCACCGCGCTCCACTGGGAAGACTCACCACCTAGCCTCCAAAAGGATGCTTGAGCCACTATAGCACAATGGGGATCCTCCGTTGCCGCCGCCACAAGTCCAACGGGCATAGATTTGTTTCCACTTGTAGGGGATATACATCCAACATATAAGTCAATCTGTCCACACAAAGAACATATACTACTATTAGGACTCCAAAGACATGTCAACACAACTAGGCGTCTAGTGCATTGGTGAAGATAGTCTATTCCTTGATCTAGGTCTTGGGTTCGACTCCCAGGTCTCATGGTTTTTTTAGTTTGAATTTATGAAACCCCGACGACAACAAGTGACACGCAAGCCATCGGGTCCCACAGGTCGGATGGAGATGGAGAAAGGTCTCACTGGTCGTCGGGTTCCAAAGGTCGGATGGTCCCACAAGTACAAGTGACACGCAATCCATTGGGTCCCACAGGTCAGATGGAGATGGAGAATGGTTCCACAGATACACGTGACACATAAGTTGTTGGGTCCCATAGATCGGATGCTGATGGGTCACGTAGGTACTCATTGGATGGAGAAAGGACCGAGCGGAGACTTCTATGATGAATTGCAAGCATCACGGATGAGTAACTACAGGTCCCATAGGTACACATCGGATGGAGAAGGGTCCCACAGGTACACATCGCATGGAGAAAGGATCGAGCGGAGACTGTTATGATGAATTGCAAGCATCATGGATGAGTAACGACAAGTCCCATAGGTACACATCAGATGGAGAAAGTACAGTGTGGAGATCTATGATGAAGCTATTCATTACAGATCAAATATTGTCTATCACAGATGTGTAATTAGTTCAATGACGAAGACCTATGTGTCATAGGTTGAGACGAGATCGTCATAGATGAGTCATGCAAGTGATCTATGACAAAACCCTATGCTCCTCTATGACATTTTTTGTGACGATGCCTGATTTCATCATAGAAAGGGAGGGTTGCTGGATCGTCACCACTGATCTTTGACAAAACAAAAATATTCATAATAAAAAATGATCTTCTATAATGATTTCAGATTCATCATTAGCATTTTTATCATATAATTAGATATTTCTAGTAGTGACTATTCATATGTATATTTAGCTCTTGACTTACCCCTATTGTGAGTAGAATATTGGTTATGATTTACTTCTCCATCAATACCATAAGTTATCAATACATGTCCTTGCCAGACCTTCCTTGTGGTAAAAAAAATATAAACAACGATACCTAGAATACTCCTGGGTGAAGTGCTACAATGATATATTATTTGTGCGCTTGTAGATCCCTTTCATATATATATATATATATATATATATATATATATATATATATATATATATATATATATATATATATATATATATATTCTTCCTAGTCACATAAAATAATAAAGAGCTACTTAGTATTATTTTAGTAGTAATGCTAAGTAGTACCAACAAGCATCTCTGGCATCATCACTAGGGATGACAACCTGGTAAAGTAATGTTAAGAGATGTAGACATACATTAGGTGGCTACTAAAACAACTAACAAGTTAATAAATACCAACAAACATTTCTGCCGCCGTTGCCAGGAAAGGTAGCTAGGCAAGAAGGAAGTATTGATAAACTTATATTTATTGATGTGATTGAGATAACCATTGACCTCTACTCAAACAGGCTTACCCTTGTTTTGTCTACTTTTATATCTTATGTAGGGTAATTTATAACCAGTTTTGACCTTCCGATAAACTATATAGATGATCCAGAAGCATATTTAGGAGAACTAAGGCTAAACTCAAGAAAGTTTAAGCTTTAGAGTTAGAAGACAACCAGATAAGGCGAAGCTTAACACCTGAATTTGAAGTTATGGCTAACAAGACTTGCCACGAATTGTCTGCTCCAACTATAGCCAACATCCGTATTGGACCAACAGTCAATGTTAGAGATAATGGATTCGAGATCAAGCCAGCTCTCATTAACATGGTGTAAGCAAGTCAGTTTTGTGGGAAGGCACATGAAGATGCGAGTGCTCATCTCCAACACTTTCTGAAGATCTGCAGCACCTTCACCATCAAAGTAGTTACCAAAGACGCCATACTACTTCGCTTCTTCCCATTCTTGCTTTTGGGGAAGGCAAAGTAGTGGTTCTACGCTAACAAAGATAGAAATACTACATGGGATAACTACTCCACCACCTTCCTAGCAAGTTCTTTCCCACGAGCAAGACCAATGCTCTGCGTGGGAGAATCTCAAGTTTTTAGCAACAACATGATGAATCTGTCCCTGAGGCATGGGAATGCTTCCAAGATTATATATCAGAATGTCCTCATCATGGGATGGAGAATTGGCTACTCATGTAGACTTTCTACCATGGGTTGACCAACAGTCCCCATGAGAATATGGATGCTGCTATTGGAGGTGTTTTCTTGTCACTCACACTCCTAGCAGCAATAGCTCTTATGGAGAAGATGACCTCCAATCATGGCTGGAATGAAGAACGAGTTCAGACCCACAAGAGAAGTGGAGGTATGCATCAACTCAAGGAAGTAGACATGTTGTCTACCAAGATGGACCTACTGATGAAGAAGCTTGAAGACCGAGCCAATGAGAAGCAAGAAGTCATGCATATTCATGATTCCTGTATGACATTGAAGAGTGTGGAAACACTAGGCATTCAGGGAATAGCTGCCCTAAAACCCATGAGGATGTGAACTTCGTCAACACCAACTACTTTTGTCCTCAACAAAATCAAGGATGGAATCAGCAATAGAGGCCAAACTACCAAGGTAATTACCAAGGTAGCCCTCAAGGTAATAATTTCAATCAACCACCCCTAAGAGAATTAATTTCTGGCCAAGCTAAAATTATGGAGGGTTTATCTAAAAAACTAGCTTCCAATGATAGAGTTTTAGAAAATATAAATAATAGAATGCATAACCTCTCCTCTGCCATTAAAAACCAGCATAGCTTTAATAAAATGATAGAATCACAAATATCTTAGCTGGCGGCCGTTGTTCCTTCGATCGACAAAGGTAAGATTCCAGGGCAACCGGAAGATCTAGAAACTGCAAATCTTGTTGATATTCATAATGCAACATATTACTGTATAAAACAATTGATGGGAAGGTGGATAGATTATACCTTGCCAGAATAGAAGAGCGATCCAAGGAGACCTATCATCCCTATCGCCATTGGATCTCACATTTTTCAAGAAGCTATCTATGACTTCGGAGCAAGTGTCAACATTGTGCCTAAGGTAATCTATGTTCAAATTAATGGAGATACTTTGTTGTACACAAATATGCGTTTGCAGCTTGCAGATCAGCCACTCTGCTACCCCAAGGGAGTTCTTGAAGATGCCATTGTTCGAGTGGGACAATCATATGTTCCCATAGATTTTGTGGTTTTAGAAATAGGTGGAGATGTAAGGGAACCCATTATCTTGGCCGACCTTTCCTAAGCACCGCAAAAGCCATCATCTATGTAGATAGTGCCAAGATCTATTTCACAATCAAGGATAAAATGGAGAAGTTTTCTTTCAAGAATCGTATCTTGTAATCTCTTGGGCATCCACAAACATTGTACCTACCCGAAGAGACAACAGTGACCAAGAAGAGAAACAACCGGAGAAGAGGGAACAATAAGGTTAGGTAGTCACCAGAGGAATTAGTTAACATGATCAACACACTCAGATCAGAGTACGACCATGTCCTCGCTTTACCATTCCTTGTTAAGAAGGATGAACCTAGCGTACCCACAATTGAGTGTACAATTGGACAAAGAATATTCCACAAGACCTTCTGTGACATTGGGTCGGGTGTCAACATAATGTCCAAGGTGACATATGAATACTTATTTGGTGACGAACCTTTGTTCCCTACATATATGCAATTGCAGATGACGAATGAATCAATCCAATTTCTGGAGGGAATAGCAAAAGATGTCATGGTAAGAATACATGATCACTATCCCCTGCTGACTTCATGGTTCTGGACATGGGTGAAGAAGAAGATGATACACCCATCATCGTTGGAAGACTATTCCTTAACACTACCAATGCGATCATCTGCGTCGTATCTGGACAAGTCCACTTCCAATTCCCTAGAGAGAAGGTATGCTCCTATTTCAATAGTTATATCACTTATGAATAGCCAAAGAAGTCCCACTTCAGGAGTAGACATCGATCATCCCAACACCAAAGGAATCAACTCCCTAAGAGTGAATGGGAGGAAAATGAAGAACCTATGAAAGATGAACCTACTCGACCTAATACTAGTCTACAGATGAACTAGGTGTGGAAGGAAAAGGTGACATCATCCAAGTCACCATCACTAGAGGTGCAACCATCAAGGTCTCCATCCCTGAGATTGATAGATGCACCTAGAGAATAAAAGACTATCTCTAGTCATGTCCTGTCTGGAGGACTTAAATTCCAAACCCTCGCCAAGAGGTAACATAGGTAGTCATCCATATTTACTTTTCTGCATTGCATGAGTTATTTTTCACGTTAACATATTTACTTTTATGCATTTACATTGTGCTAATAAAATAAAGATAAAAAGTTTCATGACTACATTTCATCATTGCATTACAAATCCTAAGCCCCATGTGAATAAATCTACGGTGTAAATACCCATGGGAATATTCATTGTGGAGGCATAAAAATTAAAAATACCATGCATACATATTTTTCTGTTCTGCATATCATAAATAAGAAAACCCAAAAAAGTATATATTAGGTAAACATCCTGCTAAAATTCTACCAATAAAAAAATATTTCTAAACTACAAGAATGACTAATCTCAGAATGGCTGACTACTAACCCTTTTATCCTAATTCGTTCCATGAGTTTTGGTATTCATGTTAGTATTTTGTAGGATGATATGATCAAAAGCAAGTTCACCTGGTCCACTGCATCTCACTCCATCCATGGATGAAGAGAAGGGCATCCACTAGCAAATTTGCTTTGAGAAGGATCACTCAACTTCAATATTCGACCACAACAACATCCAACTTGGAGGAAAAGCATCCCCCATGTATCTAGCTAAGTATTTCTTTTCCTTTTTGAGTTTGCTATATACTAGTTAAAAAAAGATGCATAACTAAAAGCAAAATAAAAATTTATCTTTATCTTATATATTTTAGTAAGGTGTGATCTAAAAAAATGAAATAAAAACTAAATAAAAAGTGTGTGTCTAGTTTTCTATTTTAGAGCTAAATAAATGGACTCTGAGGATAATCTCTAGCAATGGAAATGATGAATAGTTGCTCTATCATAATTTCTTTCAAGTACCTAGTTTTTAGCCTTGAATTCTCCTGAGTTTTGGATAAGACTATTTTGATATAATAATTTACTTTGAACTTGAAACTCGTGGGTACCATATGCTTGACCGAAGTCTATGTAATTGACGGATATGATATGAGAAGGTCTGAACTATTGTTTATCATGTTCCAAGTGATACTAAAGTTCTAGAGATTTTTTATGAAAAACATGAAAATGCTACATGATGAGTTCTTGTATGACAGCTTGAATTCCCACTAGAGCCATATATGTTATTTAGAATAGAAAAACCTCCACATATATGCTGATTGTTTTGCATTGAGTTTAGTCAAGCTTTGCTGACCCTTATGAGAGGTTTGTCATGCTCTTAAAATCAAGATCACATACACACCACCCACATATGTACTACTCCTACACTGGGGGTAGGTGCAACAACATGCCATTTTATGTAGATCCACCCAAAAATGTTTTATTCCTATATTTGGAGTGAACACAAAAATATTCTTGATAGGATATCCACCAAATAAATGCTTCAAGTTCTTATTGCTATCTCTCAAAAGTTTTTTTTGCAGAAAAGAAGCATTGGGCTATGCAAAAGTTATTCATAAAAAAAAGAAGAGAGAGATGAAAAAATGGACAAGTGTCCAAGATATTAAAAACAAAGGGTACTCAGATGCCTGCCTGAAAAAAGAGAAAGAGAGATGAATAAGATAGCCCATGTTTTCTTGCAAATTGTTCCAAGTTTTAAAAGAGAGATATGTTTTTAAAGAGCATAGTAGAATCAGGTTGCCACCATATATGTTCACCATACATCCACACACATGCACATCTTGATTTGATTGTATGACTCAACTCACTTTGGATCTAAGGTTTGACTTTACAATATATGTATTACAAGTATGCTCTTTTATGTTTTTCTCACTTCTATGAGCCCCACATAAGACTTAGTTATAGGAAGAGAAAGTCATAACATCACTATTGCCTTAGTAAGGATCCACAAATACCACATATATTGAGAGAGTTGAGAGTGTCATACAAAGGAAGCTCTGAGTTTTATTTTTAAAAACCTATAAAAACTCTAGAATAATGGTTGAACAAAAGAACTTGAGACATTGTGGTTGACTTGATTATTCTATCTTTCAATTACTCAAGACCCAAGTGAAGGCTAAGAAGCCCCATGGTTGAAGGTAATATGGGTAAGTTTAAAAGTCAGATCGGTTCATTCTAATCAAGAGGAGAATTCTTGTTTGAACGCATGTGTACTTTTGAGGAGTGAAAGCATCGATGCAACTCCTGATCCATTTACTGAGTTTAGCTTTGCTAAGGGACTAGCAAAGGTTAAGCTTGGGGGAGTTTGTTGATAGTAGTTAATAACCATTATAAACCATCAATATAACATGTATAAGGGCATAAATATAATCACCAACGAAGGTCTAGGGGTTTAAACTAATAAATTCTATGAGTTTTGGTGTATCTATATTTTCTGTAGGGTTTATCTAGAAAACCATCAAGGTGGACCTAGATGTCAGACTTAATCGTGTTTATCCAAAGCGAAAACAACCCTAGAAGTTTCCAAAAGACTCAAGAGGATACCACACTAAAGCGGAGGGTGAGACACCGCCAGGTAGAGCCGGTCGGCTCCACCTATAGGCCGACCGGCCCTTGGGGCCCACCTGTCTACCCCCATTGGTATGTCGGTTCTTCACTACCTCATAGATTGCATCTACGTCGTTTATTCAAGTCAGTTTGATCCAAAGGCTCAGAATTGATGCCCCGGCCTATATATACCAGCCCCTACCACCCCCTAGAGGCATTCAAGTCAATTGAGAAGATAGAAACCCTAATCATCCTAGGAGCTCCACCATATTCTAGGACATAGCTAGTTATGCTAGGTATAGAGGGAGGCAAGCAGGTTTCACTTGGATTCCTAATCGTGTCAAAAGCGTGGTTTGGTATAATCCTTGTACCTCCTCTCTTCTATATCTCTCATTACTTTTATATGTTTGCTATAATTGTTATGACAACATTATTCATATCGTTTATGTTCCTAGTTATCATGTTGATGGTTTACTTTGATTATATACTTAGTATAGCTAGATTATCCTTATATTTATGCATAAATTCGTATAGCGCTCACTCTAAGGTACCATGGGTGAGTGGTCAACATTATGTAAGTATGGTGCTTATACGTTGTTTACCTGTGGATACACCCTATATTCTTGGTCATGTGGTAGATCGTGGATGTGAAACTCCCTTTGAGTCCTTTATAGTTCACTCCCCAAATATAGGTATACAAGTAGGATCTAGTTACGAAGGAAGACAAGCTCTGTTCTTAATCTTCCTTAGTAATATCCCTTATGTGTAGATATGAAGTTGATCTTAGCCATGACTCAAGGTGGGCATTTGGTTCTCATTTTGGTTCTCTCGGTTATTGATGAAATTCAGTTCCTAGAAAATAGGAACCGATCAGTTCCAAAAAATTTTAGCAACCAAGCATTTTGGTTCTTGGTTATTTCAGTTCGGTTTCGGTTCTAACTGAACTAACCAAATTTTTCAGGAGACCTCAAGACAACAAAAAATATATATGTTCTAAGGCAGATTTATGCAACACAATATTCATTTTTAATAATAATAATCTATAAGAAAACAATAGCAATATAGTAACACAAATATATAGCAGTTTAAATATAAAACACTACACATAAACAAAAACATAATCTTATAAAATACAAGTAAGTGAAGTATAATTCATGTAATTCGGTTCTTTCGGTTAATTTGGTTAACCGAGAGTAGGAACTGATTTTTAATCGGTTATTTCGGTTCCTCAATATCAGGAACCGAATAAGGAACCAAACTTTTCGGTTATGATTCTTTTGGTTTCAGTTCTGGTTCTTTCGGTTCGGTTTTTGGTTCTCGGTTAAATTTGCCCAAGGCTAACCATGACTATTAGGTGTAATTGCACTAATAAATGTATGCTTTGACTTATAATTAAGAAAGACTTAGAAATTGTTCCTCTAATATTCTACTTAACCATGTTAATGCCATAGCAAGGAGTACTCTGAGTGATCAATGATTAGTTACTATGCACTATTCATATGTACATTTACCTCTTGACTCACCCCTGTTATGAGTAGAATATTGGTTATGGTTTACTTCTCCATCAATACCATAAGTTATCAATACATGTCCTTGCTAGACCTTCCCTATGGTAAAAAAATAAATAAATAACGATACCTAGAATACTCCCAAGTGAAGTGCTACAATGGTATATTATCTGTGTGCTTGCAGATCCCTTTCATATATATATATATATTCTTCCTAGTCACATAAAATAATAAAGAGCTACTTAGTATTATTCTAGTAGTAATGCTAAGTAGTACCAACAAGCATCTCTGGCATCATCACTAGGGATGACAACATGGTAAAGTAATGTTAAGATATGTCGACATACATTAGGTGGCTACTAAAACAAGTGACAAGTTAATAAATACCAACAAGGATGATGTGGTCTCTACTTGCTCTTGGACTTGCTTGATTGCTTTTGCTTACTTGTTGAAGTTTGCTTGTTGATCTTGGACTTGCTTGTAGAGCTTTGCTTGCTTGATTTATTAGCTTTGTGATCTTCATGCCATCTAGCTTTGCTTGCAACTCACCAAGCTTCTTCCTCTCATTTGCTTCTTCTCTTTGCATGTCAAAGGTCAAGATCCTCCCAAGTACATCATTTGGTATGAAGTACTCAAACTTCTTCTTGTCTCTAATTAGAGTCACCACGGTCTCATTTCTAGGTGAGTAAGCTTCCACCATAGCCTCTAATCTTGCCAACAATCACCATCAACCTATCAAACATCTCTTGTGGCCCTTCTCCATCTAAGATCACAAACCGGTTAAGCTTGGCCATCAACAACTCAATTCTTGCCTTCCTCACTTTGTCAACCACTTTATGTGCAAGGTGCAAGGTGTCTCATATTTTCTTGGCAACATCAACAACCCATCACTCTATTGTACTCATCACTATCCAAAGCACTAAGCAACACACTTGTGGCTTGACCATTGAGATGAATAATTCACATTTCGTCTAGAGTTGGATTCTTGGGATGAACTGGTGGCTCAAATCCATTACAAACAACCTCCCTAATGTCGTGGTAAAGACCTATAAGATAGGCTCTCATCAACTGCTTCCACTTGCAAAGTTAGTCCCATCGAAATAAGCATAGTTAGTTCCACGAGCACATTGATGAAAGACCTTGATCATGGTTAGTCATAAGCATAGAAGAATAGTTAAAGGATATGGTGGCATATTTGTTGTTGGAGTTGGCTTTGCCCTTTCCTTTCTTCTCCTTCTTGCCCCCCTTGGTCACTTGGTAGGACTCATCATCATCTCTATCTTCGGAACTACTTGATATGTCACTTGATGATGCATTGGTTGCCTTTTCTTCTTCTTCCTTCTTCTTCCTAGCTTCTCTTCTTTTTCTTCTTGCTTCTCTCTTTAGCTTTCTTTCTTCTTTTCTTTGTTTCTTGTCTTCAAGCCTTTGTTGCTCCTTCTTCTTCTTTTCTCTTGCTTCTCTTTTTGCTTTTCTTGCTGCCTTTCTTTTCTCTTTCTTCTTTGTTTTGACCTTTCTCGGCATCGGTCACTTCTAGCTATAGGAGCGTGGTGTTGCTTGCTGTAGATGCGCTGAGCATGCTACTGTTAGTCTTGTGCAAGCCCATGTCCTCTAGATCGACATCCATGGGCTTCACACCACTGGATCCTCCTTCGGGCTCCATACCTCACGCGGTGAAGCGCATACGAGATAACTTGCTCTGATACCACTTGTAGGATCTCTGGTTAACCTATAGAAGGGTAAATAGGTCTGTTAAAACAAAACTTGAGCAAACGTCAAATTCAACCTACGGCACTGCCGCTCTGAGCTCGCAGCACTATCGCCCTGCGGCACTGTCAGGCCAGAACAGCGGCATTGCCACACCTATAGACAATTTTGTGATATAGGCCCCATTTGGCTTACCTTATAATCTGTACTATTTAGCTTATTTTTTCAGCCAGAACAATATTTTTCTCTCACAACAATTCAGCCAGAACAGTGTTTTTAGCCAATTCAGCCAAGTTTCAGCAAGCCGAATGGGGCCATAGTTCAAAATCTAAGAATGGAAACTTAGATCGGAGAAATTACTGAACTTCCTGTAGGGTAGTAGATCATAGATTGATAGCACAAAGTGGTAGCACAAGTGTAAGCAAGTAGATTGACCTCAAACCCTAGAAATCACCTCAACAACAAAAGTGAAATGCAATGGAAGTAAATCAAGCACAAGATGACACAAGTATTTATCCCGTAGTTCAGCTCACCACCAAGGCTTGCCTAAGTCTATGTTGTTGAGGTTAGCCACTAAGGCTTAGGGCTTTGCAACCCTTCCTCGATCTCAAGTCAAGAGAGTTAACTCTTGAGATGAGGGGTGAGTTTACTATCTTCAAGAGATGGTTACAAACCTCCTAGGACTACCACACAAGTTGGCAAGCTCCACGGGCGATGCTCTAGCTAGATAGGAGCAAGCTCCAAGAGTAATAAATGTAACACCTCTGGTGTTTTGACCTAATACTAAAATTTGACATGTCATCATGTGCATTGCAAAGCATTCATTTAGTATAAAGTTTTGAATGCATTCACTAAATAAGGGTTATTTCATAATGTTGTTATTCATGTGATGTGTTTCAAAAACCCCAAATACAGATCATGACCACAGGGGTTAAATTTCATGTGATCATGTGAGGTCATATGTTCTTTGACTCAAATAACCCTAATGGGCCATGTTACTGGTCAAAAATCAAAATCTAAGTAAAAGGAAGCCAAATCAAATTTGAATTCACATTCAAATTATAAAAGTCCTTTTTGCCCCTTTTTACTAATTCAAAATACATGAGGAATTTGGGGTTGAGGTAAAAAGCAAAGTTGGAGATTATTTTATAAGGATCAACTTTGGTATTCAAAGTTTTTCAAGTTTACATACAAAATTTGGAGTAATTTTGGAATGATTCAAATCTTTAAATGTACCCCAAATGTGAAATTCAAAATGGAGGCAGAATTTGAAAATGTTTCTTAAACCAAAGTTGTAGTACTTGAAAAGTTGAGCAACTTTCATTTTTGGAGATTTTCAACTTCTTTAGAAAATTCCTGAGTAATTTGAGATATGAATGCAGTGGCAGTTCTGTAATTATTTCAAAATTTCATCTCCACCTCACTGCTTGCCGCCGGCGCCACGCGGAGTTCACCGCCGTTCGGTTTTCACCGCTTTCACGCACAGTGACACGCCGATGTCACCGTGGCAAGTCCGCCCGTGCGTTGGCGACACCGGACGCCTCCATCCGGGCTATAAATAGCCACCGTCGCCGCCGTCGCTTCCATTTCTTCCCTCTGCTCTGCTCCGCCACCGCGTAGCTCCGCCGCTCGCCGTTGGTCTCGTCAAGCCGCGTCTGTCGTTCTTAGCTACGTCAACACGATCGCATTGTTCTTGCGCTCCTCCTCGACTAGCTCTCGTCGCTGGTGTTGGCCGGAATCGCCCGGCGCAATCCGTCTTCTCCGTGACCGGTCGGAGCCCCGCCGCGACTGCCTTCACCGTGGCCAGGCTACTCCAGGCCATCTCCGACTGCGCCAAGCACATCAGCGTGATCACTGTGAGCTGCTGATCCTTTCTAAGCTTTTTGATTGATCTCAACCGCCCTTGTTTCGCCGGCGTAACATCGCCGTGCCACCGCGTCCGCCATGGACGGCGTAAGCCTAGCTCCGTGTTGTAATTTACCTCCGAAATCCCACTGGTCGACGCGGCTAGTCCTTGTGATTGTTTTGGTACCATGGTCGTCACAGTTGAGCTCACCATCGGTGAGCTAGCGCCGGTCAGCGCCGTCGCAGCCACGGTCAAATCCCGAGGTTAGGGATGACAGGTGGGGGCCGGCTGTCAGTGAGAGCGTGAGTGAGAATAGTGACTTTTATTAATTTCTGATTTTGAATAGTGCAGCAGTTTTGCAATTTTGTAGGAATTTATTTACACATCCAAAAATTCTGAAAATTTTTGTGTAGCTTCTGTACATGTTCTAGTATGATTTAAAATTTTGAAATTTGAAATTTAGTTAAATTTTGAATGTTCAAATATTCAGTCCTTTAATTGAAAAATGCAATTTCCATGATTTTTGTAGGTCACTATATAACTCCAAAAATTATGAAATTTATTTTGGTACACTAATTTATCATGAGGAAGCTTACATAAAAATTTGAACTTAATTGGACAAAGTTTATTTTATACCTAATATAGACTTAAGTATTTAATTAATTATTCATTTAATCAATGTTTAATCAATTAAGATTTGTTTGACTTTAGAATTGATTGTTGACCTTGGGTCATTAACTTATAATGATCCTTAGTACCTTAATTAGTTTTTGAACTAATATCTATTTTGTGATTAGTAAGTCTTAATGACATTTCATGTGATAACCAAGGTCATTAACAAGTTAACTCGTCGAAACCCTAAGTGTTGATTAGTGTTGGATCTTGTTTTGGTCATGTTTTGTGACCAGTAGGGTTTCAAGATCAGTGTGGTCGGAGAGTTCACCATAGTGGTCGGAGAGTTCACCATAGTGGTCGGAGAGTTCACCATAGTGGTCGGAGAGTTCACCATAGTGGTCGGAGAGTTCACCATAGTGGTCGGAGAGTTCACCGAAGTGGTCGGAGAGCTCGCCGAAGTGGTCGGTGCTGGAGTGGTCACATCCGTTACGAATATGGGTTGGTTAGTTTGGCTTGTAACTGTTCCATGGAGGAAAGTTGTATTCAAGGTGTTGTTATGTTTCATGCACCATGAAAGCATCATGTTTACATTATCATCATGTTAAAGCATATGTTATTATTTCGTGTAGAACCCGAGAACGAAACGATTCTAGTTGAGCAAGTTCTGGAAGAATCCCCGGTTGTCACGGGATTTGATAATTGTGGTACTAATCCGGAACCGGAAATCGTCAACGAAGGCAAGCCCCGGTTTATGCATTAAGCCATTACCTTGTTACTTTGAAAAGTTTATCACCTATGTTATTTATTGCATTAAGTTGTTCAATTCAAATATTACCTATTTGATGCATTGCCTACCTTGTTACTTGTTTACCATCCTTGAAGATGTTTTTATTTACAAAGGCGTAGAATGCTTAAGTATGCTTTATGATAGGCTTTCAAAACAAAAGTTTTGATACAATCAAAGATGGCATACTGGCCAAAGAAAGAAAGAAGGTAGAATGAACTAGAGACTAGTCGGGTGACTTATCTTGAACGTTGGGTAATGTTGCCGACTATGTCGCTTAAAGGCCACTCATTGTGGATCTTCTGAACGAGACACTTTGTAGTACTAGTCACATACTCCGGTAAGCCTACTTCGGCTAATCCGATGCTAAGACGAATGCCCGCGCACTGGGAGTGGAGAGATGGCGGGAGTAGCGTGTACCCTCGTGGCTGGAATGTGGCCGGATTTGAGGTGTGCTGTGCTCTCGGGTGGCGTGGAGACGGCTTAGTATAGGAGGATCCGGTGGCGAGGTTGATATATGCAAGATTAAGTTCTACATATGTCGTGTGATAAGGAATCCCCAGCTGGGACTTGAATCAATTCGAATTGCCGGTGCTCCACGGATATGGAGACTCGATTCATTACAGAAGCAATGTAGTACTGGTGAATTACTAAAATATGAGAAAAAGAATGGAATGAGAAGGAATGGAATATGAGAAATGTATAATTAGTTCAGATAATGAACTAAGAGAACTTAGTGGTAAACTTGAAAATAGAATGAAGGATAGTAAGCTTTTGGCAAAGAACTTTTGAATCTTGCTACACCCTTACCTTGTCCCAAACCCCTGCATTTCTACAGTCTTACACCCCGTTACGTCGGGTTAGTCTTGTTGAGTACCTTTGTACTCAGGGTTTGTTAACCCTTGTTGCAGGTGAGTCGCATGCGCAGGCTTGTTTTGGTCCCTGCTGCATGTCAGTGTTTGAAGTCAACAATGATGATGAGGAGTAATGAATGGCCTTTGGACAAGGCACTAGTTTGTTTGATAAATAAAGTTAATGTAATATTATCCCGCTACTATGGTTGTATAACACTTATGGTATTGTAAGTTTGAAAACAACTGGTTTGTAATTATGTTATCTTAAGACTTCCGCTATCTTTTACTCTGGTATATATTTGAATAAACTGTTGTAATCTGCAATGATTGTGATTGGGATCCTGTTTGAAAAGAGAAACGTGGATGATTCGGGTTTCCCGAGGACACCCGACAGACCTGTTGAGTTGTTGGGAACTCGTGTACGCTATCTGAGGTCTGTTAAGACAACGATAGGTGCATGTGGGCCCGATTTCTTAGGAGGTTCTGCCACAATAAACACAAACCATGGGCTCAAACGCGAACCAAGTGCTCTTAGGCTTTGGAAATCAGTGGATCTGCTCTCTAATCGAGTTTTGGAGCCTTTTCTCTCAAGGATTGATGGGGAAATCACAAAAGAATGCTTGGGAGCTCAAGGTCACCAATGGAGAAGAGAGAGAGTGAGCGCTTTTCTGTTCTAATCGGTCTGAATCACTAGAGGTGGAAGAAGAGTCGTTTGAGGGGAGTGTGAGAGGTATAAATACCCCCAACCCCCAACCATCAGTTAAGTCATGGTAGTGCCGCGGCTCAACTGTGATAGTGCCACACTACGACAGTGCCTCTCTTCAAGTGCGGTACTGCCGCACCAGGCAAGACAACAAGGATGAAAATAGTGAAAGTTAGGCTATCTTGGGTGAGCAACTGAGGATGTGTGTGTATAAGATTGGGCACTTGGTTGCACACTTTAGCAAGTTTATTATGTCCCCCTTTATAGTACGGCATTCCTATACTCAAATTTAAAATATAAAAGAATTTAAACCTCCTTTGAGTTTGTTGTCATCACCATTTATAAATTCGGGGCTCTTCCATTTTGTATAACATCCTCGATTGTAAATTCCCTGCTTGTCATCTTGATAAATCTCATTAGTCCTCTAATTGCATGGTCATTATCACCAAAACCCACAATTAGGGCTTGATTGAACTTTCACTAGTTGGATGGAGCCAACAATAGGGGAATTAGGGATGACAATAGGTCAAGTAAGGTGCAGGTAGAGTAAAAAACCCGCCCTTGACAATGCTCACAATACTTGGCTACACCCGCCCTCAATGAGACCCAAGGGTGCAATGTCATACCCGCACCTTGTATCAATTTATCATCACAAGTATCAATTTATCATCACTGTTGAATCATGAAGTTTTCACAACAACTTAAATCTAGTCTCATCCATATTGTATAGACAATATAGTCCGTACAAATCATCGTAAGTTATACATAGGTTTGCGCCAAACACTAGTTATTTACTTGTTCATATCTTGTACTAGTGTTGTTGCTTGCTAGCTTGTTTAGCTCTAGTGCTAGTGCTTACTAGTGCACGTAGCTTGTGCATAGTGTTTGTTTTGCTCACTAGTATGTGCAGGAGCTCCTAGTTGCATGTTTGAGTATAGTTGCATAGGTTTGTGTGACCTTGCTTATTACTAGACTTGTGTAGGTCAGCTCTCACTTAGCTCGGCATGTTAGATATATATACCTTGTGTAGGATCTTACAAAGGCGTTTGTGTTATTATTGGTGTAGTCATGGGTATATAATTAGTTTCATCGGCTAGCCGTAGCGACTAGGTTTAGAAACAACTGTTCACCCCCTCTAGTCGGTCATCTCAACCTTACATCATCAAACTTTAAAACTGGACATCTCAATCTTCAACTCTCAAAAGTATTTAAGTTACCTTCCTGCCATGTATGAAATGTTTCTGAAGGCAATTTCATCAATTTTTATACACCATTTGTCATAAAATCTAAGGTATCCAAGCGATTTAAGACCAAATAAAGACTCTGATCAAAGACTAAATTGTCCATCTCCAATTAGTTAGTTTTGCTCTCAACTTGTTTAGTTTCCTAGTAAGGTATAGTTTAAAAAGACATGCATGCATGCCATTAATTTTGATTACCAAATATAGGCGCCATTTTGGGAAAGATGGTGTTCAAAAGGCATACAAGTTTAGAAGGCAGGCATATATGGATTGGGTTGAGTAATTTAGAATACCTTGTAATTTAGGACAAAATTTAAACCTGCGATACCTTGTATTTCTGGATGGAGGGAGTAGTTAAAAATGAAGTAAATACATGATAAAAATTTTAAACCATGAAAATGTTTCTAAACTTCTAAGAATGTCAAGAAAAATACTAATGATAGACTGGGACATGACAAACCCAAATAAGGTATTTAGAGCTCATGAAAGTATATCTGAAGGCTTTCAAAAATTAGAATTGGCTCTAGAAGTATGAAAAATCGCAAAAAAAAAAGGACATATGTTTTGGATTTTTTTCGTAACAAAAACAACAGATGCAATGAGGATGTTTAAAAATTTTCCACAACAAAAACGTGAGATGCAATTAGCATGAAAGCATAGCATAAATGCATTCAACATTATATGTATCTTTTATGTTGCTGGTTGCATCCCATTTATTATGGACATTTTTTAAAAATGCATTTGGGCATCAGTTAGAATGTTTTGGAAATTTCCAAAAATTTTCAGGATTTTTTAGCATCTTCTTAGAGATAAAACTAATTATTGGAAGCTTCTAGAGATATTGAACAAGGTCGAGATATTTTATTTGGGTTTTCATGTCCCAAATTGTCCTAGAATTTTCTCGAGATTTTTTAGAAGCTTAGAGACATTTTTCATGGTTTAAAACGTCATGGGGTATTTATCCGATTTATTTTTACTATAAAATGAGGAAACTATCTTGAAAAGCACTTCCAAACCAGCGGTGAGGTAATTTAACCGGTTTTGAGAGTCAGGTTGTACGATATCTAGTTTGTAGTCAGAGAAGAAACACTATTCATCAACAACGGTTCAAACAGATAAAATTAAGGGCATGTTCAGTTCCATGGAGCCGTGACCTAGAACGATTCCTACCCAGATTATTTGTCTAATTTGTATAACCTTTAGGGGCCGTTCGGTTGAAGGGGAACGGGTCCCTAGAAATATTTCTGGTTGGATCGTATTCTAATTTGAATAGACGTTGTCAACTAGAATTATTCCTGGCCAGGTTTTAGCTTAACCGAACAGGCCCTTAATGAGCTGGAATCATTCGTGGATGGAATCCTGGCTAACCGAAGAAACTCCTCCGGTATAACTTGTGAGTCGTGACAACATCGTTTTGCATATTGTTCTAAAAAAACATCGTTTTGCATATAATAATAATATACCACCATCTCACTACGAGAAAACACATGCTCATAGAAATGTGGGCCCTGTTTGTTTCGATGAAATTTGGCTTAGGGGGTGTTTGTTCCACGGACTAAATTTTAGTCCATGTCACATCAGACGTTCAGATGTTAATTAGGAGAACTAAATATGAGTTAATTATAAAAACTAATTACATAGATGGAGACTAATTTATGAGGCGAATTTATTAAGCCTAATTAACCCATCATTAGCACATATTTACTGTAGCACCACATTGTCAAATCATAGACTAATTAGGCTTAAAAAATTCGTCTCGCAAATTAGTCGCAATCTGTGTAATTAGTTATTTTTTAGTCTATATTTAATACTCCATACATGTGTCAAACATCCAATGGGACATGGACTAAAATTCAGTCTAAGGAACCAAACAGGCCCTTATACTGGTTTATTATGAGAGAAAAACGATGTTCGTTCGTTGAAAAGTACTGATGAAGTAGTTGAAGTGAACAGGGCCATGGTGTTCACCGGTGCAATCAAACAGGACAAATCGACTTTTTTTTTGGCTTTAAAACAAACCTGAAATATATTAGGATGTCAACACAATCCAGTTGCACACCTATCTTAAGTTTATATATAGCAACTAAAATTATCATGTAAACAATCCCGTTATCCGAGAAATCAGTTCTTAATCCAATCGCACACCTATCTCTTAAGTTCATAGTAACCAAAATTTACACTAATAATATAAGTACAGTATAGTACCCTGTACATTCAGTTCAACAGCTAGCTTTTGTTGAAGAAGAGTGCATCTTTTCCGCCCATGTTCTCGAGGCGCGCGCTTGCTGTAGATTCACTTGGGCTCCACCCTGGCGGACGGCAACCCGCCACTGCTGTAGTCGGCGAAGGGGCTATCACCGCCGTAGGGGTGGCGCGGCGTCCGGCTGGCGTAGCTCATGGAGTTGGACGCGGAGTCGGGCCCCGGGCCGCCGGCCATCTTGAGCACCCGCTCGATCTCGCTGACCACCTCGCCCATGGAGGGCCGGTCGGCGCCGGCCTCCTCGACGCACCGCAGCGCCAGGTCCACGTACTGCTCCAGCCCCGCCAGCGCGGACGGCGCCGCGCCCAGCGCCGGGTCCAGCAGGTCGTGCAGGCCGTACAGGTCCTTGGTCCGGTCCAGCGCCGCCTTCATCTCCCTGACGATGTACCGGCCGCGCTCCAGCGGCTTCCTCGCCGTGGCCACCTCCAGCATGAGCACGCCGAAGCTGTACACGTCGCTCTTCTCCGTCAGCTGCTGCGTCATGTAGTACTCAGGATCAAGGTAGCCCATGGTGCCCTTGACTTGCGTGGTGACCTGTTCCCTGCCGTCATCTCCGAGGGGCTTGGAGAGGCCAAAGTCGGAGACCTTGGCGTTGAGGCGCTCGTCGAGGAGGACGTTGCTGGACTTGATGTCGCGGTGCACGATGGGCGGGTCGGCGAGCTCGTGGAGGTAGGCGACGCCCTTGGCGGCGCCGAGCACGACGCGGAGGCGGCGGCGCCAGTCGAGGCGCACGCCGGACTTGCCCGTGAGGCTCTCCTTGAGCGTGCCGTTGGGGACGTACTCGTAGACGAGGATCTGCTCCGCCTGGTCCAGGCAGAACCCCACGAGGCTGACCACGTTCTTGTGGTGGACACGGGAGAGCAGCTCGATCTCCGTCCGGAACTCCAGGCTCCCCTGCAGGGAACCCTGCTGCGACCTCTTCACCGCCACCAGCTGCCCGCTCGGCATCGTCCCCCTGTACACCTTCCCGTACCCGCCGTTGCCGATGTCGTTCGCCTCCGAGAAGTTGTTGGTGATCTTCCGAAGCTCGTCGAAGTTGAACATCCGCGCACCTCGCAGCTGCGGGATCACGCTACTGCCGCTCGTGCTCTTCATGTCCCAAGAAACTGCAGCAGCAGCCGAGATGGTTATACCTCTGTCAGTAACAACTAACAAGCACAACAGAGAAACTGTACAAACCAAAAGACTGGCTCCTCTCTACGTTCTGCTTTGGTCTCCTCTTCCTCCTTGCGACGAAGATGACAAGCGCAAGAACTCCTGCCACAAGAACCGCTCCACCGGCCGAGACTCCGATGATAAGAGGTAAGTTGTTCGCTTTCGATTTGGATGGTATCAGCAGCTCTACGTTCATGAAAAAACAGTCACATATATAACATGGTGTGCAATCTGAACTTCTGAAGTGTACATTTTTCCTGTTCGTCTTACCATTGCCAAAACTGTACTGCTGCCCAATGAAATAGTAGGGGCCGAAAACAGGGGGTGGCTTATACGTCTGGTTGCTGAGTATGAACCCAATGTCAGAGATATCCTGCTCACCAAACTGGGTCTTGCCGCTCGGGAACACCTCCAGCGCCATCTGCAAGTTGTTCACCGAGTTCACCGACGGGTCATGGAGGGCGACCGAGTCCACGGGGAGGCTGAAGCTCAGGAACTTGGCCTTGATGCCGCTCTCCAGCTGGCCCCAGTACGACCCGTTGCTCAGGTCGGAGAACGACGGCGACCTGAAGAACAAGGTGCCCCTGTAGGGCACGGCGCAGACGCAGCTTGGGCTCAGGAGCTGGTCTGACAGGCATGGCGGTGGCAGCCCCGAGCAGTTCTTCGGAGTGCTGTACGGCGGCGGCGTCGCCTGGTTGGATTGCCCCGGCGGTGTGCAGTATTTCTCGTTGCTCCCCGCGCTGCAGATGGGATTCCCGACTAGTCTGCGTGCGCAAGACAGTAAATGTTTGTGACTTGTGAGGAATGAATGAATCAACAGCCATCAGTGCACTGCAAGTTTGTTGCCTCACAAAATTAGAGCAAAATGTTCAGTTCCTACGCACATGAGCTGTTTGTTGTACTGTGATCCACTGACAGTTATCTGGCTTATTTGGTTGTCTCGCAGATCGATCAGTTGGAGCTGAGTGCTGTAGTCTGATCCAATAGTTAGCGTGCCGTTAAAACGGTTGCCCCGGAGCCTCCTGCGATTGTCAGGAAGTACCCAACCATCAAGAACTGAACTTGAAGCATGAACTCAACTCTATGATTGATCGTTTCTATCCCTATATTTTCCTTGACATGAGCAGTTTGTGCATAGAGTGCTAGTATAAACTTGTGGAGAAGCAAGCACTCACAGTGTCTGAACTGCAGGAAGGCTGAAGAGGTCTTGCGGCAGCTGCCCTGTAACACGCAAGTTTTCAAGGTACCTGCAACCGAGAAACATTCAGACACAAGTTCTGGACTTGAGTAGGACAAGGAAGGAGTGTAGAGAGGGGTTACTTACAATGAGGTCAATGATGGCAGAGTGGTGAACCAGGAAGGAACATCAGATGCATTGAAGCTGTTGTTGCTCATGTCCCTGTCAGAAAGGAAGAACATTCAGAAGTTGGATACTTAAAATTCTTTTATGACTCAAGAAAAGGCGAAACTTGAGCAAGAGTCACTTACACAAAACTGAGTGCACTCATTCCTGTGAGGTCTGGTAGTGGACCAGTCAGCTGGTTGTTTTCTAGGTGGCTAGTGTGAACAGAAAAGAGCCAGAGAGGATAAATGGTTATAGCTTCCTAGTACTATTGTACAACTGATACAGCAGACCAACAAGTGAAAAAAAAAACAGAGTAAGAGACTCACAGCTCTGCAAGTTTTGTGAGGTTGTTGATGTTGCTAGGAACTGGCCCAGTCAACTGGTAGTTGTTATCAAAACGTCTGTGCCGACATAATAATCTCACCATCAGAACAAGTCCATACGTGTCACGGTCAGAAGTACTCCTACTTGCTAGTGAAAAATCTCTAGATTTTCTCTTCTAAGTCATGACATGTAGGTGATGTACTTACAGGACTTCTAGTGTATTAAGAAGGCCCAAAGTAGGAGGAATCCTTCCAGTAAAGTTGTTGTTGTCAAGAAGCCTGGATACATAATACAAGCCATCCACTGTCTGAGCGTCACAACATAAATAAGCAAGTAATTATGAGTTGACAATTTGGGTTTCCTTACTTACAGATGTATCAGCTTCATATGTGAGTTGAAAATCTGGCTCGGTATGGTTCCTGAGAGCTCATTGATCCCGAAGTGGCTGCGAAGAAATGGTCATGAAACCACAACTCGATCAGGGGACTCAAAAGTATCCCAATATCAAGGAATTTAATTCTGGGGATCGGAATTGTACATACAAGTGCTTTGTATTTGTCAGATTATCCAGCCCGGGATTTGTGCCATCGAATACTGGAAGTCCTCCAGAGAGCTTATTGTCAGCCAGATCAAACCAGTATAGCTTCGAGAGTCTTCCGAGTGATGCCGGAATGGAACCACTGAACTTGTTTGAGTTCATAGATCTGCAGGCATGGAATACAATGACCAATCTTTCTTTTTTTTCCCATCATAGTGGCAGTGAAGGAAAAAAATCATATTATACTGAACCTAAATGCAGTAATTTGCTCAGTTGAAAAGTAATACGAACATTTGTTTGCAGTCACTTCTAGAGAATCCAGTAATTTTGTATGTTTGAAATGAACAAAGTAACATTTAGAACGAGTTGGTAGAAGACAAACTAAAGTTGATCCCCAAGTGACAGTTGGATAGATATATAGGTAAAAGCTTTTTGTTGAACAGAAGATACAATCCCACAAATATATCCTTGTTTATGGTAGCTAAAAGATCAAAGTCATAGACATAAGGTATCAGGTTTGATCTCCTTACAAAAATATAAGCTTGGAGAGCTGTCCTAATTCTTTCGGTATTTCTCCAGAAAAGCTGCAACCAACAAGAATTCTGCAAAGGAGTCGGAGAGCAAATAAGTCAAAGAACAATTCATGCATTGAAATCTTGAAATCAGTGAGCAATTCGGACAAACTACCCACAGGTTTTCGAGGTTACTCAAACTTCCAATGGTTGCAGGAAGAGGACCACCCAAGTCCTTGTTGTAGGAGAAGTCCCTGCCAAAAAATAGGTGGCAATCACCTCACAGGCTCACATGCTTGCAACCATGCTAAAATTCCAATTTATGTGCTTGTTTGGGATGCTCAAGTACTAAAAAAAACTAAACTTTAAAGGGCAAGAAATTTCATACAAGGTCTGCAATTCGGACAGAGACTGGATGTCGCCTGAAAGGGACCCTGACAATCCGAAACTTGAGAGTCTTCTGCAAAAACAGCCACCATGAAACAACAACAACTGAGTGAGTGATGAATTGTTCATCTATAAAATGGATAACTAGAAGGAAAGGACCATATGTGATCTCTCTTAGCTGCTGATACTAACATGCCCGTGACCCGGTTTCCGGTGCAGGTTATCCCAATCCATTTATCTCCACATGGGTCAGTGCCCACCCAGTTGGATGGCGGCTTGTTCCAGGAATCTTTAATCCCGTTGAGTCCAGCAGCTGCACAGAAGAGCAACAGAATGAGCAAATGAGCACTGCAACAACAAGGACAAAAGGAAGAAACTGAAACATACTATCTTGTGTATTCGTGTCAGCCAAGATGACAAGAGCCTGCGCAAGAAAACCGAACGAGAACACAAGCCATGGAGAAAGCTTCATCTTTGGAGAGCTTCTTGAGATGTCGCCGAATTGCTCTTAGCTGCTCATCTTCTTCTTCGAGGTCAGAAGCTCTGGCAGAACTGCAGTAGGTCATATTAGTTGGTGTGTAAGGTAGGAAATGAGGCTCCAATTTGTATATTCATTGAACTGGTCAAGATATCGATCCATATAGTTCATCATCTCCTACCCTATATGTATGAATTAAATGAACATGTCGTCCCAGCTCATCCAATAAGTAGCTAGCATACCCAGTCTTTGAATTAGATTTGGGCAAAAGAAATTAGGGGAAGACCAGATGGAGTCAACAGCGTGCAACTTGCAATGGGAAAATGACAGGATTTGCGATATTTTAGATCTTAATTTAGTGGTTGAGTGCTGGGTCGCAATTACTCAATGCGACAAGATTATAATTTAGCTCTTAATTTGCGCAATTTTAGCTCTTAATTTAGTTTCTGATAGGGGTAAGGGTGCAAACGCAAGTGCACTCAAAGTGCTTGGCCCGCAAAAAGAGCAAAATAATTGCAGGCACATGCAAGTATGTTCAGGCGTTCAGCATATAAACTGGTGGAATATTTTAATTTGGATGTTGTAGGTATTCCATGTGTTTTCTCTTGTACGGTGGAATAACATTTCAGATGTTTATGTGACCAACATGAGCTAAACCCTACCATGAAACAGCTCATACACTTTTCAACTGCATGATGTACAGTTCCTATAAATGGTTGCAACTGCTAGTTGATTGATATATAGTACTACTGTAGGCAGCGGGGCATAAGCGGGATCGTACTTAGTTGCATTATCTAATCTGCTCAATCATGGATGGAACATGTCAGTTTCTAACAATTATGTTTGGATCATAGTTGGATTATCATGATCTCTATTCAGTCTCTGTGAGAGTTTTCATCACTAGTACAGAAAAGGTTTATAACAACGGCTCAATTTTTTTTTTGTAGGGATCGCTGGTGATAGAGCCGCCCCCTACAGTAGGCGTGCTCGGGACCCATGAGATCAGTCACTCCTACAAATGGCACAGTGGGGGCGACTGGCGATACAAGCCGCCCCTATAAATAGGTTGATTTGTAGGGGTGACTCACTCACCAGCCGCCCCTACTATTCAATTTGTAGGGACGGCTATGATCAGCCGTCTCTACTGTTGCGATTTTTAGGGGCGGCTCAATCACTAGCCGCTCATACAAATGCTCCACGTATAAATGGTTGCTGCCCTCTTCTTCCTCCTCGGGTCACTCACTCTTACACGAAAAAAGGCTTGGGAGGCCTTGGGCACCTCCCAAAAATTGCTCTACTAAAGAGGAGGTTTTGGTCTCGAATCCTTTGGTGGTTGTAGAAGATAAGAAAATGTTATTCCAAACTTTTTTTTGAAGTTTTAATGGTTGGTTAGTGACTAATTAGAGTTTTGTTTTTCTCTCTCTTCTATAATGCTTGAGCTACTTATAAAGCAAATTAGACCAAAGTTTTGAAGGTACTTAGGGAAATAAGATCATACCCTTATTTAGTTGATGTTTCTTGATTTTAGTGAATAATTTATTTTATGGATGTTTCATGTACATCTAGATATAGATCTAGGGTTTTGTTTTTTATTAATTTTATTTTTATAAATTTATGTTTGATGAAATTGGACTAGAGTTTGCATGAAAGATAGTGGGTAAAATATTAATTGTTGCTAATTATTGTCTTTGAAATTGTTTATTGTAATCAACAAATATATATTTTTAATTATTTATGGATAAATACGCCATTAATTAATTATCCTCTACCATGGTGTGTTCGATATGCTTCATGTAATTATATTTGATTCCTTTATATATATACATATATATATATATATATATATATGAATAAGTAGTCCTTTAATGTATTTTCTTTGGTTGTTGTTGTAAAAGATGGAGTACATGAACTCTTGGATGTATGGTTCGTTAAGGTTCAAGGCAGGTTTCCGTGAAAAGGTGGATAAATTTATTGAAGCCGCAGAGAAGCATGCAGCGACATTGACAGAAAATAAGGATACAATTATTTATCCCTGTAAAGATTGCAAGAACCTTATCGCATGGATAGATGTGACTATCATCAGATCACATTGGATTATGTAAGGATTTGTTAAGGACTACATAACGTGGATTCATCATGGTGAAATGGTTGTTGTTAACGACGACGATGAGGAGGAAGACGACGCTGAAACCCTAGAATCCCTGTACCAATATTTAGCATAGCTTGATGCACGAATGGATCCCGAGTATGGCAATGAACAAGGTGGTGATGCTAGTGGTATGGATGGTAACGACAAAGGTGGCGCCAATAATGATGATGGAGCACGTCTCGGGGATGAAGATGATTATGATGATTTGGAGGAAATGATTCGGATCATTGGACAAAAGATTTTACTAAAGAGCCCAAAAGATCTAGAAAATTTAGAAAGGGTGAAAAGCATCGAAGGAGTCTGTGTATAGTGTTGAAAAGGGTTGTCTAACACACTGGACAGTGCTATGTTTTGTGCTTGAGCTACTCATCCTGAAGACTAAGTACGGCTGGTCAGACTGTAGTTTCAATGATCTATTGCGTCTCCTATCATGGTTGCTGCCATAGCCAAACTCAGTTTCCGCCAACACATACCAAGCGAAGAAGGTTATAAGTCCATTGATAATGAGGGTTGAAAAAAATCCATGTATGCCCCAACTACTATATCTTTTTCGTGGCAACACATTCAAGTCACTAGATAAATGTCTCAGGTGTGGGGCCAGTTGATACAAGAACAATGACCTTTACGATGGGGATGAAGCCTCCATGAGGAACAAGAGAAATAAGGGTGGGAAAAGGTGGTACAAGATTCTCAAGTCCTAGAGGACACTCCATTAGGCAACGATGCAAAGCAGAGAAGAATTCCTACCTTGGTAATGTGGTACCTGCCAGTGGTCGACCGCTTGAGGCGTATGTTCCTAAAACCTAAGGAAGCCGAACTCATGACATGGTGGGATGATGAGCGCAAGGTGGTTGATGATGTGATTGCACACCCAGGCGATGGTAATCAGTGGCAATGCTTCGATGACAAGCACAAAGAATTCAACGCTGACCCAAGAAATATATGATTTGGCTTGAGCACCAATGGAATGAATCCCTTCAATGAGAGGACTAGCAACCACAGCACATGGGCTGTGATCTTGACCATGTATAATATCCCAACGTGGCTATGTCAGAAGAGAAAGTACCTTTGATGCAAGAAATGGAGAGCTATGGAGGCATGGGGAGCCTATGTACTGCGTTTCGAAAGGAGCCATGATCATATGTAGAGCCATGATCTTTGTTACTACCAATGATTACCCCACGTTGTTTGCTTTGTCTAGACAGATCAAAGGGAAGACATGATGCTTAGTCTGCTTGAAGGGTACTACATGGGTGTACCTGGATGCATCCAAGAAGATAGTTTACCTAAGGTACCGACGTTTCTTAAAGACAAATCACACATACCGTAGCAAGATGTACTTCAGATATTATGACAACACCCCGGAGAATGAGCCCCCTCTAAAGAGACATCAAAATGAGCAACACACGTTCGAAATGGTGAAAACATACGTGTCATCCTTGGAAAGAAGAATCCAGATGAGACAAAGAAAGATAGAAGCACACCTCGTGTCGCCGACGTACCTTTCAAGAAATAATCGATCTTTTTTCAGTATCTGCCTTATTGGCCAGACTTGGAGGTCCCCATGCCATTAATGCTATGCACGTGCAGAAGAATATCTTTGAGAGTCTCATTGCTACCTTGATGGACACAGGCAAGACAAAGGATGGTCTGAAATCACAGAAAGATATGGTGCAGCAAAATATGAAGGCAGAACTTCACCCGATACCTGAAGGTAATGGAAAATACACTCTGCCCATGGCTAGCTTCAACCTGACCCAGAAGAGAGGAGGGAGATATGCACTTTCCTTAGGAGATCAAAGTTTCAACTAGGTTTTCATCGAATGTGAAGAGGCTAGTGTCGATGAAGGACTTGTCAATAGAAAACTGCAAGGCTCACGATTGTCATGTGATGCTGACAGTGTTCTTACCCATTGCAATCAGAGCTATAAAGCCAGAGTTCTTGAAAATAGCCATCACCCGCATGTGCTATTTCTTTTCGAAGATCTCACAGAAGATGATTGGCAAGAAAGAGCTGAGTGACCTACATGATTTTATGGTGGAGACCCAAAACCAACTAGAGATGTGTTTACCTCTCGCTTTTTTTATATAATGTCACATCTCATGATTCACATGGTTCATCAGATAGAGGCCCTAGGCCCTTGCTACTTGCATGAAATGTGGTCCTACGAGCAGTTCATGTCGGTTCTAAGCCGATACGTGCATAATCGAGCATACCTAGAGGGCTCCATGATATAGGGTTACAGTACTGAAGAAGTCATCGAGTGTTGTCAAGAGTACCTAAAAGCACAGAGAGGGATTAGTAAACCTTCTTCTTGTCACAAGGGTAGGATGGCTGGGAAGGGCACCAATGGGAGAAAAGTGTTCATCGACCATGGTTACAAAGAAATAAGTCGGGCGCATTACAGTGTCGTGCAGAGTATAGAACTGATGTAACCATACATTGATGAACACTTGGCTATCATTAGTGAGGAAAGAAATGGCCGTACAGACGAGTGGGTGATGAAACAACACAACTAACAATTAACTACATGGTTGAAAGACCAAAACATATCGATTAGAGAAACCGTGGATGATATTACCATCAGTAGGTTGGCGGCGGAGCCATCGAGACAACTGACATCTTAGAAAGGTTACAAGATCAATGGGTACACGTACTATACCCACGCACAGGATAGTACATGTGTGAACCAAAACAACGGTGTTCGAATAGAAGCTCTCGATGGAGTGGAGCGAAAGATCCAATTCTTTGGCATCATTGAACATATATGGAAACTTGGCTATGGATATGTCCACTGTTTTTTTATATGCTCACTGTTTTTATATATGTTCACTATGTTTATAGATGCTCACTATTTTAATATATGCTCACTATGTTTACATATGCTCACTGTTTTTACATATGCTCACTGTTTTTACATATGCTCACTGTTTTTATAGACGCTCACTATTTTTTATAGATGCTCACGGTTTTTACATATGCTCACTATCTTTAGATATGCTCACTGTCTTTAGATATGCTCACTATTTTTATATATGCTCACTGTTTTTATATATGCTCACTGTTTTTATATATGCTCACTATTTTTACTTATGCTCACTATTTTTATAGATGCTCACTGTGTTCATAGATGCTCACTGTTTTTACATATGCTCACTATGTTTACATATGCTCCCAGTTTTTACATATGCTCACTGTTTTTATATATGCTCACCGTGTTTATAGATGATCACTGTGTTCATAGATGCTCACTAAGTTATGACATACTAAACCCCAACTTGTTTTATTGTAGTGGCAAGAAGAGAAAGAAATGAGAGCTGACCCACACAAAGATGACAACCTCTAGGAGCTCATCGGCGACCTTTGCGCCTTCATATTGGACCAGATTATACACGTAAGAGGCACTTATCATGACCAAAAATCCGAGTTAGGAAGGCATCATCAGTGCTAACACCTTCGTGAGATGGAAAGGCTTGATAACAATGTGTATGGAATGTGACATTGGTCTTACCTTGTATAACGGTTTGGACTTGTGAATTATGTCTATGTAACGATGAATTATATATGTTCTTGTGAAATTTACTTGTAATGTTAGTTTATATAATATTCTTGTGTCTGTGGATATAATATTTGAATTATATATGCATATATGTATATATGTTCTGGTCAGATTTGAATTTTGAATTTTAAAAAAAATTGTGAAAAAATGTACTATAGGGGCGGTTTTAGATTGAACCGCCTCTACAAATGTAAATTATAGGGGTGGCTGGTGTTATAGCCGCCCCTACAAATCATTTTTGTAGAGGTGGTTGGTGTTACCAGCCGCCCCTATAAATCGATTTGTAGGGACGGTTTAGGAACCGCCCCTACAAACCCTTGATTTGTAAAGACGGTGTGGTAGAGGCAGCTGACAAAACCGCCTCTATAAACCATTGCCAGCCGCCCTTACAAACCCTTAGTGTAGTAGTGCATATTAGTTTCATATGCATTTAATAGTCTACCACATAAATGTTTTTTAATGACATGACAAAGCTCTTAAAAAGAAGAGTTTTTTTTTATTGGTAGCATTACAATTTTGAAAGTTTTGACAAATACCATTACTGTCCACCAATTTTGTATCTTACAACTACAATTCTTTGATTCCATGAAACATGCCATGGTCTACGCTTGGGAAGTACTTAGGCCCCCACCTGCAGACGTATATAGAGTCATCGTATTTTTGTACGGACAAAGCTGCCCTTCCATCTTCCTCTCTCTATATGTCACTAACGTGTGGACCCCACTCCTTCCTGCTTCATGGCTCCCTCTCCTAAATCCATCTCCCATTGGCCTGACCGTCGCTGCCTAGATCCGAGACGTGGCCACAGCAGCCGATGGCTTGTGGGGGCGCTTCCTCCTGCTCCGCTAGAGTGCGAGTCCAGGAGGTCCTCACCATCCCACGCCGCCTCGTGAGAGTTCGAGTTCTGGAAGCTGGGCAGGAACTTGTTCTTGGAGCTGCTCACTGCCGACGAGCCCTTCTTTGACGGCGGCATGTTCCCGCTCCACACCCACCAGGCGCCGGCTAACCTGGACGACGATGGTACTCTTGCCCCTCAGCACAAGGTGGCCCGACGCAGTACTCGCGTGCTTGCCGGGCGGCAGCGAGGCGGCCCGCTCGCACGTGCTCGCCGGCCATGGCGTGGCCGATAGCTCGTCTGGTGTGGTGGAGCAACAGTGTGCATGCGCCAGCCCAACGACGGTTTGACTGGCCCGACATGGCAGCCATGGAGGGTGGCCGAGGTTGGTGAGGGCACGGAGGGTGGCAGCCATAGAGAAGGACGATGTGTCGCTGGGGAGGAAGAAAAAGACGCATGAAGACGAGGGCAACATCGACCATACACAAACACTTGGTGGCCATGTACGCCTACAGGTGGGCCTAAGTCCTTCCCAAGCGTACACCGTGGCATATTTCAAGGAATCAAATCGTAACACTAAGATTTAAAATAGACGAATAGTAATGGTATTTGTCAGGTTCATCTCTTTTGGCTTAATTACAAACTCTATATAAGTCATGAAATTAAATGTCTATCAAGTAATAGGATGAAACTATGCATTGAGGTAGATGTTTTATTCTTATTTCATTTCATTTTATATGATACCATTGTTTTAAAAACAACGCTATAAAACTCTCCAACCTCGGATCCCTAGATTGATACGATGGATTATTGTAGTTCAGCTGTTAAATTCAAGTTCTACTCTTAACTTTGGTGCCAGTCCTTGTCGTTGGACGTTTCCTGTGTGCGCTTGGCCACTAGCAATGCATTAGGCGCGAAACTTTGGATTTTGCTCTTGCCGATGTCCTCACAGGAATCGGTGGAAGGGGTAGTAGGATTGGAATCGGTGGAAAGGGTAGATGGGATATGGGGGAGGCGGCGGATCTCTAGTGGAGGCGCTGTTTAGTTCGACTGATGGAGAAACGAAACTACATGTGTGACGGTGGTGACGGACTAGTAGGTTGGAAGTAGATTATATTATTATTAAAATCTAATAATGCCTGATTATAATAATCTAAACTATAATCTAGCATGTTTGGATCATAATTGGATTATTTTATCTTATTTATTGTAACCCAACTATGATCAAAAGGCCTTAGTGTCTATAATCTCCAATTAGTAGGTTCAAGGTGGATTACATAATTATTATAATATAAGGCTTGGATTATAATAATCTAACCTATAATCTAGCTTTGCTTGATCACAATTAGATTATTTTAACTAATTATTATTATTATTATCATCATCAACATCATCGTCATCATCTAATTGTGATTAAAACATACTCTAAGTTATAGGAAGGACAAAGACATGCCTAGGCCCTGTTTGAAACACGGAAATTTTTTTCTCTATATTCCTACATTTTTTTGGTGAAATTAAACTAATTTATGTGAAATTAAACTAATTTCTGTCAAATTTTTGTATGAATCATACGAAATTCCTGCGTTCCGAATAGCCCTTGCGATGGAACTCAAAACCTCGAGGGCAAGGCATCTGAAAATTAATGATTTTTTCTTCGGTTAACCATAGACATCAATTTCTTAATCAGACGATTGTGTTTGGAGTAATTTCTTTTCTTTATCAAATGCGCGTGGAAAAACCATCTTGACAATAGTCTGTCTAAATATAATGATGTTTTATCGACATTTTTTTGTTAGACTCAGTTTGTTATCAGCTTTTCCTTCCCCATGTTCAACCTTCTTTTATGATCATCTTAGATAATACGATAATGATACAATTAAGACGTCCGGATGGACGGACGCCTCTCTTCGCTGACTCCCACACGTGTCGCTCGCCCAATGACCCTATCCGCTCGTCCCGTCCGCGCACTCCGACACTCACTGCGCCTTTTCCTCACTGCATTGTCGTGCCTATCTGCCCACCCTACTCCGCCTCGCCGCCTCCAGTCCTCCACAGCGCCACACCCCATCCCCTGTGGCCTCCTCTACGCTACCTCCTCCTCGCCGCATTACCCATCGGGCCCAGTCTGCCTCGCCCGCCTCCACCGTGCTACCTCCTCGCCGCGGCCAGCCCGCTCGCCACGACCGTCTCCACCGAGCCTCCACGATGGATGCTCCAGCAAGCAAGCGAGTGGCACAAGATTTTTGTGACACCGCGCCCGTCGACGAGTTGCCCGTGCCGCTGCCGCACAACGAGCTCCATGCGCCGCCGTCGACCTCCGCGCCGGCGTGCCTCCATTCGTCTAGGCAAAGCCTATGTTGCTAGAGTATGTTTCCATTGTTTCATGTTTCATTTGGATGTTGTAAGTGTTTCATCTTGATGTTGCATAAGTAGATCAGAATATTGTACATGTTCCCGTGGCTATACATATATGTTTCATAGTGTATGTTCCAAAAGTTTCATCTTGTTTTCCAGACATATGTTTGCAAGTATTTCATCTGGATGTTGCATATGTTTTCACACATATGTTGCAATTGTTTTATTTGGATGTTGCGTATATTTACAAATGGTTTCAAGTGTTTTCAGATGTTTTTTGCAATTCTTTCATACGCATGTTTCGAGTGTTTCAGCTGTTTCGTACGTAGATGTTTCAATAGTAGATCTAGTGTTGCAGCTAATGTTTTAGATGTATGTTTCATGTGTTTTATCTATCTTTATACGTATGTTGCAAGTGTTGCATTCAGATGTTTCAAAAGTAGATCCAGTGTTGCATCTCTGTCCTCGTTTTTCTGTTGCCTGACCTTCGCCACCCGCTGTGTAGCTGCTGGCCGTGTGCATGCGCGTGAGAAGCGGAGGGGGCACGAGCGGGGACTCCCCACGCGCAGTCGGGTGGCGTGGGCCCTAGATAGGTGGGTGCGGGATGCATGTGCGCGGGGGAGACGGAGTGCAGCACGGGCGTCCGGACGCAGACATCCAGGCACTGGCACTGCCGTAGATAATATGGAAAGATAGCTCTAGACTTTTGTATCCTCTGATGCATACAGCCCCATTTAGTATCATTTTGCCAAGGCTGTCCATGCACCTTGTTCTTAGAAAAGATGCAATCTCGTATTCTTGTTCTAGCATCCGACCGCTACTTGTTTAAATCTTTCATGTGATGTAGTACGAAAGTCGATACATTGTATTTGCGTCATCCCCACAATGTCACTGGAATAAGAAATTGCTCCAGGATTGACACTTAAGCCTCCACCACTAGGACAGGACATGCCACATGGAGGTGGTTATGTGATCTGAAGTCTTGACCAAGTTCAAGGGACTATCTTATTCACTGCTAAAAATTGTCATAGGCACTGAATTAAGATATGCCGTGTCCCTTTCGGATTAAATGGCTTTTGTGACGTTATTTTTACTGCCCAGTGGTTCAGTAGATAACTTTTAATGTGGTGTATGATGTATCCTCATTTTTGTACTTTGTTAGTGTTATTGAACTAGTCTTGTTATACTTTTGAGGTAATTGTCCAGCAAATCAGATAACTTCTTGGAAGTTCAATGCTTGAAGTTTTCTACTGAACTAATTCTGTATTTTTTATGCGGTAAACAGAGAACTTTTCCCAGTGTCCAATGCCTTTTCCTCTTGTTTTGGAGTAGTTTGGAAATTTCGGAGGTGAAGTCAGCCTAAACAAGTGGCTGTCAAATCAGATTGGGTACGATGTCGCGATAAGAAATGGCCTACCTGTGACAGGAACGGACGTGGTCCATGACTGACAAAATGGATAGCCATATGGTCCATGACAAATTGCACGTTTGTCATCGGACTCTGCTTGGGCTCTTCATTATAACAAGGTTGCGGTTGTGTGTGATCGTTGAGGTATAATTTGGCACGAGTTTTTTTTTTCTAGATAATGAAAAAGTCCGATTTCAGACTTCTTCAAAAAACAAACATAATACCAAAGTTCTTACCAATGTTGCAAATAGCCAGATATAGCTTCTGCTATATCTAGATTTAGCAGCTTGGCAGGGGTAACGACAGGAGAGTTGCCATTTAACACCCAGTGATTGTGACCGCTAGTAGCAGTGATTAGAGCACTAAACACGCTAAACGACTTGCTAAGTAGTTCCTAGACGATTGGTGGACCGAAATGAAAGCGAGCTTCTTCAGTTTTTCATGACGCAGTGGTCCAAAATGTCAACGGCGGCCCAAAATGTCACCCTAACCCTAGCCATTCCCTAATCCCCACTCACCCTGTTGACCTGCTCTCTGAAAAGAGCTACAACGGTGACATTGGTGTCCCCTTAGGAAGACGGAGAACTATAGCTATCGGCAGTTCAAAGCCCTAAGTTTGGTTTTGCTAATCGAATGACAACTAGCAAGTGGACTAATGCTTTCAATTTAGTTGTGATTGAGTTAGGGTCCACACCAAGCTAGTGGGCATGGCTTGAAGATGGTTGAGAGGTGATCAATCCACATGGAGCAAGCTCACACTTGGAGAGGAGAAGAGGAGGTGAAAACAAGTCCAAATGCAAATCTATATGCTAGTTTTTTTTTTTATTTTGCCGGCCGAGACACAATAGAGTGTGTGGTGGAGTTTAGGATAGATAACCGTACTATTAAGAGAGGAACTCTAAAGAAAAACTGTTATCTAAGAGCTCCTAGGCGTGACATAACTTTGCCTCCGGCAGACAAAACATGTTTACTCTTAAGAATTCGCTGGACAGATCAAACATGTTTTCATTTTGCCTCTAACAGGGCGCCCCAAACATGTCTCTGTGCGAATCTTCTTGCACATTCCAGCATCCTTTTTATGACATCCGATAAATACTTCAAAATTGTACTTGGGCCAAATTTGAGTGACTAACAACTCCTGCTAGCGTTGCATGTTTCCTATGTACAATATTAGATAAATTTGGATATTGAAGTTTCAGAGCTTCACGGCAACCATTTATCCTCCTAAAATCTTATTTGTGTTCAAACATTAAGTTGGAACTTCCCAGACTAGGGAATTGGTCCTTTACCCTCATGAAACCCATCCAAAAGTGTGATACACGAACACTTTTCTGGACTCAAAATTTTTGTTCTAAGGTATTGGTTTCTCAACAAGTTCTGACACATTCCTTCTTCATTACAAAGCTTGAAAATACATTTACTCAATAAGCACTTGATTTGTAGAACCAAATTTTGTATACTTAAGCCCTCTTTTTCTTTGGTTCAGATAAAATGTACCACTTAGCTAGCCTAAATTTATTTTACTGATTGTTTTGCTAGAAAAATCTCAATATATAATAGTCCATCTTTTTAAGAACTTTTAGAATTTCAAAGAAATTAAAGACAACATCAACATGGTAACGTCGACAATGCTGAATTTATCAACACGTCTACCACCGTAGATTTTTACCCCTCCATCCACATGATTTCCTCTCAATTCTATCCTTAATCATTTTCTGTTATGGTGGCTGCCGGGGCTGCTAAGATTGCGAGGCGGAGAGAGGGGCCGGCCGGGGGCCTTGTCCACGGCCGAGCAGGAGGGAAGGTTTTTCTTCTTAATTCTTGCTTATGTCTATCCGAGATTATTGCAGCCATTAAATAGGTATCTTGGCTAGTCTTGCGCATGCATGACCATCCCCTTTGCCCAGTCCTCCCCCGCACATCCCCTTTGCCCAATCCTCCACCGTGCCCTCTAACGCATGCCTGGTCTTCTCCTCCTAAATTTAGGCCATGCGCGGTCTTCTCTTAGCTAGTCTCACATGGTGAGGGCGCTCCACCGCATGCCATCACACACCTCTAACATTTTCCAACCATTATTGTTCAATTTTCTAAAAATCTTGGGAATCCCCAAATAACGAAAGGGGCATGAACCCATTTTACAACCAAAGAGTTGTGAGTATTGTTCCTCACACACCTTTCCTTGTCCAAACCAAAGAGCTCGCTTTTGTGAAAGCTATTTTAAGACTTGATAATAATTGTTTGAAGGCATAAAGTAATAGTTTCATGTTTTTTGCATGCTCAATATCGTCGTCCATAAAAATAACAATTCCATCTGCATGTTGTAGAATGCTCAGACAATTTTCAACCCAATGTAGGATTAGCCCCTTTTTTATTGAACCTTCCTCCTTTGGTTCTACACAAGATGATAGCCAAAATGTCCACCACAATATTGAATAAGATTGGTGGAAGAGAATCACCCTACCTAAGACCTTTCCTAGTTTGGAAGTAAGACACTATTTGCTCATTCAATTTAATATTGCTTCCTTGGACAAATGCTTTCACCAGATGACACCACAAAGGATCAAACACCCTTAGTCTCTTAATGTTAGTTGTAAAAAAATCCCAATTAACCTTATCATAAGCTTTCTCAAAATTAATCTTGAAAATGATTCCATTTTGTTTTTTTTTTTGGTTGTGTAGCTCATGTATATTCTCATGCAAAATCACTGTACTTTCCATAATATTCAGAATGAGAAGCACTCAGAGTTCATATATACAAAGTATGGGCATCGTTAGGGAAAGAGCAAAGTGTCAATCATTTACTCTTGAGCCATGACAGAAGGGTAAGCTAGATTATAACCCAGAGTACTGCAGGATGGAGGAAGCGGTGGCTCCCTATCCAAATTATTACAAAAGTACATTCAAATTATTGAGACAATCTTGATTTTTATGATGAAGGTGCGTCTGGCTGATTTTTAGGAAGCGCAGCTTCGAATGCGGGAATTTGCATGTATGCTTCATGGAGCCTCTCCAAGATAGGGTACTTCGACTGCAAGAAAACAAGAACTTATTGAAGCTAGTTTCTGAATAAGTAGGGTGGCCGTGGTCCACACTATCCATTTTGTTTTACATGGAATAGCATATGAAACATTAGGTACCATATCGATTTGGAAGCGATTTATACCAGCATGTATCTGTGGTTCAAGAAACACATCTCCCTGTCCATGCATGAACACAAAATATGCAAACATCAGATTAGTTCAGATCACTTACTAGAGCAAACACAAATTATGCCAAATTGTTTTACAGTGCATTAATTCCTACTAAAATTCAAGTAAGATGACACTTTCTCAAAGTTGGATGTCAAAAGACTAAACTGAATGAGAATTTTGTTGAAATGTAATTTGGAGAAAAAAAATATGCGACCATTTCTAAGTGATTGATCAAAGCAAAACAATGTGTATTATTAAAAGGATGGGTAGCAAAGCAAACCAATTGGACATCATCTCCAGTAGCATATTTACTCTCACATCCTTCCAAGAGCTTTTCGATTGCTGACAAAAATAATTGAATCAAAATTACCATTGTAAGTAATATTGGAAGAATGAACCTGACACAAAGTACATTTTTGCTTATTTGGGATTAAAGGTGCATTATAGCACTACTACACAAACGATTAACCGCGACACCCCCCCGATGGCCTCCGAGGCGGGCGTCCATTTTAGCCCGCCACGGTTAATCCCGCGATTTACCGAGGCGGGCATTTTTTATTTACCGTGACAGGCTCTTTTGTCCGTCACAGTAAATTAATTTACCGTGGCGGGCGTCTTAAGATGCCCGCCACGAAAAATACCCTATTAACCGTGGCGGGCGTCTTAAGAAGCCCGCCACGGTAAATCGATTTACCGTGGCGGGCATTTTATAAAGCCCGCTTTAAAAAATAAGGCCCAAACTCTCAGCCCAGAAGAAGCCCATCTCAGCTTTTCTACTGGGCTCGTATATAAGTGACACTTCACTTGTGAACCCTAGCCTCACTCCACATCCCCAGCCGCCTCACTCCACATCCCCAGCCGCCTCCCTCTCTCATCCCCGACTCATGCGACCGCACGCCTCCTCCTCTCTTCCCTCCGCCGTGCGCCACCCCGCGACGGCGGCTCCCGGGTGCTCGCGCGGCGGTGGCCCTCCGAGCTCGCACGCGGTGGCGTCCCTCGGAGCTCAGACGCTCCCTCCTTCTCTTCCTCTCTCCCTCCCTCGTCAGCGGGGGAGGCCCCCACGGCGCGGATCCACGACGGGGGAAACGCAAGGAGGCGGTCATGGCGTGGTTTCACGGCTGCGCAAGAAGGTGGTGCCAGCCCGGATCCACGGTGGTTTCCGGCGCAAGGTGGCGGCGGCTTCTCTCCTTCGAGGTTCGTAGACAGAGGTCTAGATCCGGAGGTCGAGGAGGTCCAGATCCCCGGCCGTCTCCCTCTTCCTCTCTTCAATCTCCCTCACTCGTCCCTCTCTCCTCTTTGCAGATCGGGCCACGGCGGGTCCAGATCCGGCGGCGTCGCTCCTCCTGGTGGCGGATCCAGGGGTGGATCGACCGGATCCGGTGGTGGATCGTCCGGCAGGGGCGACGACGGCGCTGCAGCCCTGGATGGGCTCGACGAGCCTGTGGATGGGCTCGGCGGGCCCGTCCAGGGTTTTTTCTCTTTTTTTTGTTTTTTCGGAATGATTTACCGTGGCGGACATTCTTAGTTGCCCGCCGTGGTAAAACGATTAACCGCGGCGGGCAAAGGTGCCCGCCGCGGCAAGGCCACGATTTACCGTGACCTTCTCGCCGCGGCGGACGCCTTTGCCCGCCGCGGAAAAGCAAAAATGACCGCCGCGCAAAAGCATTCTGTAGTAGTGTAGTGCTCAATGTTCAACAGGTAGCTTAATTTCCAACACAGCTGCATTGCTAGATTTGAAAACACAACTTGAGTATCTATGTATTGGAAAAAGAAGAGACAGCTTTACTTTGCAAACATTAAGTTGCAGGAAATCACACCTCTGAATCCCTTGTCAATATAAGTTTGAACAATATGAAGGCCCTCATCTGGGCTCATCCTACCCTCGTGCAGACCCTGTAAATAGATCTTGTACATGTGCAAAATCTCATCAGCTGTAGCTAGGTACTGGTAATACCCACAATAACAGCATAGCCTTGAAGAGGTTGAATGCTTGAACAAACAATGTTTGCAATCTGTACCAAGAAAGTGAAAGACTCATTTGAAAGGTGATGCCAAATGATGATAAGAGTGTTGACCTCTTCAATTGACAACATCATCAATATAGCAAGTATATGTGATACCATACTGAAAAGGTAAATGTGAGATACTACAAATATAGTTCCCCACATACAAATTGTTGGTCAGATTTTTATTTTACTTCTGTGCACAAGATACAACGAGACTTTGATCTGGACATGACCTGAAGATTAAGAGCTTTCCTCTTCAGATCTTTAGGCAGGAGATGATGTTCAGGATATTTATCTTCCAAATACTGCTCAATACGATAGGTTGTTAGTGACTAACAAATGCATTTATTGGCATGACAAAAGAACATATACATAATTGCACAATGAAAATCTGCTGAAGCAGCATTTGTAACTCACCAATGAGATAGCGAGAGAATCGGAAACGACTATGTCCCCATCTACTAATGCTGGAATATATTTGATTGGGTTGATTTTTTCATAATCTATGAAAGGGAAGACATAGTGATGGAATTTCCATTAAACCACGAACTTTCCACAGAAAGTAACATCAAAGTTTCTAGAACACACATTTGTGTCCCCGTTGGTTGTAAACGCAAGAATGAGATGTCAACTACAATGCACGAATTGTGTCAAGGTGTGTTGCAGTTACCTGGATCTGTCCTAGGGTTTACGGACTTGTACTCGTAATCCACACCTTCATCATTAAAAAAGCCACGAAGTTAGCTTTCAGATTTTAGAATAATATAAATCATTTATTTAATATGTCATAGATTGAATTTGTTAGTTCTGGAACGAGCTTTGCACAAATTAACATAGCATCAGGTTCGTTATAAAAAGTCAAGCACCACTGACAAGATAAATGTGTTGCATAGAGCCATCCTTGTTCTGTCAATAGACAAGTAGTGCTCAAGTACTTGAAAATAAAATATTCTTGGGGTTATCGAACAACTAACTAGTCAGTTTTACAGTTACTAGTACTATACCAGAATACAGAATTGCTAAAATCGGTAGTCATTCCTAATCCCTATTCCCTAACTGAAAAAAAAAACTTCAGAATTTGTCAAAAAAAAAAACCCGAGTCAGGATCTGATTCTAGCGAAACTTGAGGTATATCTTAGGCTGAAAAAAGAGGATAAACGCTCGAGGTCATAGCATCAAAAAGCCGGCTCCCTTGTTTTTGCCGTATGCTTTGCTGAATTATTCTGTAAGATCAAGCTCTATTATGCCGAACAACTAACCAAAAGAGCAATCTAACCAGTTCCATAGTCTGGATTTTCGAGAAGTATTCGAGTCACCTTTGAGGTTGAGTGCGATGCGAACACGGTGGGAGCAGGAGCTGATCCAGGCGTTGTACAGGATGGGCTTCGCGGTCGCCATGGCCGTCGTCTCCTCCTCAGTCAGCAACTACCAGGTGCAGGTGAAGCCAAGGTAATGTAGACTCTTGAGTAGCAGGTGAGCGCCCCCCCCCCCCCCCCCCCCCCCCCAGGTCTCCAGCCTGCTCCTAATCACTTGAGCAGAGTAGCCTTATTTTTTACTATTTAATCCTTTTTTTCGAAGAAAATTTACATTTGGCCTTCTGGGAGACTTAAACTCATTTTTGAACCCGGGGTCGACGCCATAAGTCCTGGCGCCGAGGTAACACGTCTCGGCGCCACAGATCTTGGCGCCGAAGTGCCTGGCCGAGATCCTAGATGGCGCTGACGTGGCCGGTACCTCAGTACCTCGGCGCCAAGATCTGTGGCGCCAAGCATGGACGTCTGCAGGACGATGGGACGTGACGAGTACGGCCGCTGATGTACATTGCCTTGCTGCTATGCTGTGCACAGGCTCGCTGCTGTGATGTGCAATGGCTCACGGTAGTACTAGCTATTGTACGCCACTGTAGACACAACTTTGCATTTGCAAGCGAGGGCTTGCCAAATCTATCTATATTTAATTACTTTCCCTCTTTGTATTTGCAAAAGGGATAACTTTTTTCTCCTTTCATTTGGTTTCACGCTCACGTGTTCTATAGCCCTCGCTTGCTGCTTCTTGCGTGAACCATAGTTGATGTCATTTGTCTTCCATGGCTCAGCCTCCCAATCCCAAGAGAAGGTCTCTACCTCTCCCTGATTGGAGATCTGGCCTGCCAGAGGATCTCCTCGAGTCCATCGGGCAGCGTCTCGCGTCAGGCCACGACGCGGCGTCCTTCCAATCCGCTTGCTCCCCATGGCGCGCCGCCGTCCCGTTCGCGACCTTCGGGCTGCTCCTGCTGCTCCCGTTCGACCACGACTCGGACCGCGTCGGCTTCTACTGCGTCCTAGAGAAGAAGGTCTTGTCCAAGACGCTGCATGACGTGCGCGGCAAGGTGGCATGTGGCTCCTCATGTGGGTGGCTGGCGCTCATGGACGAGGCAACATCTATGATGCTGCTGAATCCATTTGCCGGTGCCCGTGCACCCCCGCGTTGAGCTCCCGCCAGTAGACGAACACGTCGCGGCGGCGACCTCATCGGAACACGTGTCTAGGGTCCACGGGCGGTGGGTCCTCCATCCCACCAACGGCTACGGGGACGCGAATGCCGTAGGTAGAGCCATCAAGCTAGAAGACACGAGGGACGTGTTCTTCCATGAGATCGTGTTCTCGGCACCGCCTGACGCCGCCGACCACGAGTGCGTGGCCATGTCCATGCTTGGGTGCTCCATGGAGGTCGCATTCTACCGGGTTGGAGTCGACATGGAGGTCGCATTCTACCAGGTTGGAGTCGACAGCGCATGGACGCTGCTCGACACCAAACTGGAGTTCTCCGTAGGGTCCATCGTCCACTGTCAAGACAAGTTCTTGGCGATCGACTGCACTAGAGAAATCTCCGTTTGCAGCAGCAACGCCGGCGGCGCTACTCCAATCGCGACACTACTGCCATCGCTGTCGTCACCTGCGGGGCTCTACCACCGCAGCTACCTGGAATCAAACGGTGAGCTGCACATTGTGGGTGCCATGGTGAGCACGTTCCACGACACACAGAACTTCACCTACAGCAGTGCGATCTACAAGTGCAACCTCCACGACCGTACGCCGGAGTAGTCCAGGGTGAGGGACATCGGTGATCAGACACTGTTCGTGTCTAAACATTTCAATGAAAGCTTCAGTGGAACAAGTGTATCCAAGTACAAGGAGAACAAAATCTATATGTCTGAGCCATTGTATGGGGATCCATACGACTTGGTCCATCGACTGGAGATCGTTGATATTGGTACCGGCGCATCCGAAGTGAAGCCCGTCCAGGAAAAGATGCAGGGTTCCGAGGCTGTAGGTTAGATTCGACCCAATCTCTGGAAGTTTTAGAGTTTGTGATCCTGCGACGCCGCGCACTCCGTGACTGTGTTAAATTCATAAACTTTGCCTTTTGGATTAAATGTCAATTTAACGTTGGTATTTAATTTAACAGTATTGTTATCTTATCGTACGATCCGTGTGTTTTTAGTATAAATTGTTAGTTATCCCGTAGCAACGCAAGGACACGCTACCTAGTCTAATAAAAACGTATTGTCCACATGCAGGTTTTTGGGTGTCTTATCTGCACAAACAGAGAGCAACCTGATGATACTGGTGTTGTTAATCGAAAGAAGATTTTTCCCTATGCTGCTTTATGTAGTAATTGTTTTTTTATAGGAGGACCTCTAATTGTTGGAAGCAGCAGGTGCAGCTCTAATCATTCCGCAGTGGTGCTGCATTTGAAAATCGAAATTGGTTGTGAAGTCAAAAGCCCATGGGCCGGGAACGGGAGGCCTCTGGAATCTGGATGCTGCACGCACGCTCGCACCCAAACCCTACGGAGCTTCAGCCAGCCGTGGTGTTTTCCCTTTCCGCGCCCCCAATCAACTCACCGGCCGGCGGCCATGGAGACTCTGGCGGCGGCTCGCCGTGCCAAGAGAAGGAAGCTGGAGGCAGCCGAGAGCCCGGAACAGGAGAGCGAAGCAAACATCTTGCCGCTACTAGCGACGAGTGCGCCTGATTCCAGTCCTCCTGCAACCTTGGGAGACGAACCCGGAGCCGGCGTAGAGGAAGAAGATGGGGTCGACCGAATCAGCCGCCTCCCGGACGCCATTCTCGGTGAGGTCATCTCTCTCCTCCCCACCAAGGATGCCGCCCGCACCCAAATCCTCGCCACCCGGTGGCGCCATCTCTGGCGCTCCGCCCCTCTCAACCTCGACGGCGGTGACCTCCTCGTCACCATCAATGTCGTCTCCCGCATCGTCTCTGCCCACCGTGGCCCCGGCCGCCGCTTTCGCTTCCCCGCACAACACCTACAGGACCACCCCGCCACTGTGGATGCTTGGCTCCGATCCCCCGCCCTCGACAGCCTCCAGGAGATTGACTGCTTTGCGACGGATGGGTTGAAACTGCCACCTCCGCCGGCATCTACCTTCCGGTTCTCGTCGCCACTTTCAGCCATTGCCACCTCTCTGACGACATCACCCAGTCGCTTCAGTTCCCCCGGCTCAAGAAGCTCGCACTTCAACGGGTCATCATTTCGGAGGATTCCCTGCATAGCATCATTGCTGCTTCTCCCGTCCTCGAGGGCTTGCTGCTTCGCAGAATCTTTGGCTGCCGCTGTGTCAGGATCAACTCAGCTAGCCTTACAAGCATTGGGGTGAGTGCTGTGTATGACGGAACAATGACCATCTTAGAAGAATTCATTGTCGAGGATGCCCCTTGCCTTAAAAGGATTCTGTATCATCGATCACCACGAACGGGCACGGGACTACGAGTATCAGTTATTTCAGCACCTAATCTGGAGACCTTGGGTTGCCTGAGTTATGCTGATGGGGGCTCTTCCAGGCTCGCTTTGGGCTCAACGATTATTGAGGTACCTCTTGGTTTTCTACCTCTTGCCTACAGGTTCTGAGTTGCTTTTCTGTGTGCAGAAAAAACTTGAAAATATCGAATTTTATAAATGTGCCGACGCATGTTTCGTGCAGCCATGCCGCATAAAGGAATTCTGGATCATTAACTCGACAATGCCGGCATGTACTATCAAGATTTTAGCAGTCTATATTTCTAATCTTAGCCTGGATGTGATTATTAACTTAATGAGATGCTTCCCATGCTTGGAGAAGTTGTATATCCAGGTATACATACTAAACTAGTAAATTCATTGTGTTCATATATTCTTTGGATCTGGTTTACTATTGTGTCAATTCTTCTTGAATTGGTTGTGTTTGTATACTGTTTTTTTCCTTTTAAGTCATGCCAGGATGGAGACAAGAATTTATGGCGCCGTAAACATTGTAATCTTATCAAAGGCCTTGACATCCATCTCAAGACAGTTGTGTTGAATAAGTATTATCGAGGCATAAAGTCACAAGTTAACTTTGCAACATTCTTTGTACTGAACGCAAAGATGCTGGAGTCAATCAGCCTGTTCGCTTGTTGGTTTCAGCCAGCCCAAACCAGCCAGCCAACAGTGTTTTCCTCTCACAACAAACCAGCACCAGCCAGCCCAAACCAGCCCAGAATCCAACCAGCGAACAGGCCGAATGACATTTCAATGTGAAAGGTACACTGTGACTGCTAGATTTCTTGCAGAGCAGCTCCAGCTGGAGAAAAGGGCTTCAAGATGCGCTCGGTTTTATTTTACTAAAAGGTGTCGCCATGAGTTTTTGCATATCAATCATGCCCATGATTTGTCTATAAGCGATCCCTTCGAATGTGTTGAAGCAGGGGGTGGTGCATGCCTATCCTTTGATTAGTTACTGCCTGACTCTGTACTCCTGTTTGTTGTTAAAGTTGATGAGGTCTATTCTTTTTTCTAGTGTTGAAATAGGGGGTTGCTAAATGAACTGTGTGTATTGTAAGATTTGTGTAATTGTGGCAGTCTGACAGAGCCACAGTTTGACTTACTAATCTATAATCCACTAAATCTTCATGCAGAAGTTATTGGCAATGTTTGAGTTTGCTGGTTGCATGTAATATTGTTATAGTCTTGGTTAATAAAGTAGAGCTAGTGTCGAAATATCACTTTGTTTAAAATGTTCTTTTATTTGACCTTCTTTATTAATTGTGCTCAGTAGTGCAACAGGCCACTCAATTACCAATTTGGTCTTAAATTTAGCTTATGGCATAAACTAGAGCCCAAAATTTCGTTTGGTTGTTTGTTGGGCTCGTCGATGAATCACGGCTCAGCCTATTGGACTAAGGTGCATTTTAACGCGATGGCGCAAGCTCAAAGCCTGAGCCGGTGGGGCGGCTTAGCGCGAGCTAAAACGATGGATTGAAAGGCCAGGCTGAAGGGACGAATCCACCAAAGCATATTTGGAGCTTCAAATATTTTGAGCGAGTTTAAGAATTTTCTAGTACAGCACGATTCCAAAATATCTCTAGTTCCTTTTTGTAACACGCCTCCACACTAGGTGGACGAAGCAACAACTTCATTTACTTCAAACGTCCTAATTATTTTGAATCTCTACAGGCATAATTATTTTGAATCTGTACAGGCATCTTTCTGAACATGGCTGCAGATTTTTTTTTTCAAGAGTGTGTCCTTATAACACGTATTTCATTAAGCAGAAAATTTTTTTTGACTAGTTACAATATCCCCAAGTAATCCATAGATTACCGTGGAATGATGGTGACCCAAGTAAATTATTTTGAATCTATACAGGCATCTATCTGAACATGGCTGCAGATTTCATTTCAGTATGGGGACGCAGGCGCATCTGGCTGTTTTTCAGGAGCCGCTACTTGAAATGCTGGGATCTCCATATAGACTTTGTAGAACCTCTCCAAAAGAGGGTAGTTTGACTGCACAAAGCAACCGCTTCTATGCATTAGTTTTCTGGCTTCTGAGCATTGCTCAGGAGAAATGATTTTACATCTAGATAGAGGTGATGTCAGGTTTCATATCGTACCATATCAATTCGGAAGCGTGTCACGCCTGCATGGATCTGGGGCGCAAGAAACACATCTGCCTGTTCAAGAGCACAAAACACACAGCAGCAGATATTTGGTAACATCCAATGTGAAACAATGCAATAATTGAAGTACCAAGGTTCATATTAAATTGATCATCAAGTAAATAAATTCAGGAAGTACTCTAGAGCAAATGGACAGAACCAGTGCAACAGGAACCTTTTAGGCACAAGGAAGATGATTACAGGACTAGTCTAAAGCACTAACCAGTTGGACTTCGTCTCCAGTAGCATATTTACTGTCACAACCTTCCAGAAGTTTTTCAATTGCTGAGCAAATCCAGGGGAAAAGTCATAGTGCGTACACACAAAATATATGCAACAAAAAGTAAGGACAAGAGAGTATGAAAGAAACTGACAAAGGCCAAGTTTATTAGGTGTTACAAGGAAATGCCATCTGTAATGGTACACCATATTTCTACCCAATTTTCAGAGGTGTACTCAAGGAAGAGCGATATGCAATGACCAAAAAACAATTCAATTACAGAGTGCAACAAATCACACCTTTAAATCCCTTGTCGGTGTAATTCCGAACAATCTGAAGGCTCTCATCTGAGTCTAACTTGCCATCAAGCAGACCCTGCCATGGGAATAGCATAAACCATAGATCATTACATCAATACTGATAAAGGAAACACAATATTTCATTAACAGTCATTGGTTGTAATGAACCCACAATTACTGCATAACATTGAAGAGGTTGAATGCTCGAACACACTATATTTGCAATCTGCAGAGAAGTAAGAAACATCCATCATCCATATGGCATTGGTGATTTACAATGTTAGGTGTGTACACTTGAGATGATCCTGGGACCCCGTTGGTCCTTTTGTTCCTTTATTTGTTATTTAAAAGTGAGTATTACTTGCAAAATACAGGCTCTCAAAAAAAAGTTGCAAAATAAAGCATGGATATCTTATTAAATACTTGAATACCCTGTAGTCTTGTAATTTCAAAAACCTTAAGAAAACCTTAGTTTTCATACCATAAAACCTATCGAGTATTTGGGTACCTGCAGATTTATAGCTTTCTTTTTGAGATCTTGAGGCAGAAGAGGGTGTTGAGGATATTTGTCTTCAAGATACTAAACAGAAAGCAAGAAGTTTGTCAATAATACTGAAGTGGCAATTTAAAGATCAAGAAATTAAAGAAGAATATAGCTCACCAATATGATTGCCAGGGAGTCACAAACAACAAAATCTCCATCAACCAATGCTGGGACATACTTGATTGGATTGATCTTTTCATAATCTACAATGGGGTCACAATTATCGGAACAAGTATAGTTAATGTTAACAACTTAATAGTTACATTTCTTTCCCTCCATGTATCACACCTTTCAGACATAAAGTTGATGTATGTATGTAATACAAGATTATTTGTATTGCTAACCTAGATCGGTCCGTGTCACAGCCCTGTACTCATAATCCACACCTTCATCACAGAGAAATTGGAACAATTAGTTCACAGAAAAAGTAATGATTAAATGACAAGCAATAGAACAAGATGCTTTAATCTTGCGTGCTTCAACTTGCAGTCAAACTTGAGTAGTCTACCGTCGGAGCATTTACAGAACTTTATTACTAAGTTGGATTCACACATACTTCTTTTCTGTCCATCGATTAATTAGAACATTACCATATATGATATATATAATGCATTTCTCACGAGCTACATAGTCAAAAGACAGGTGAAGATCTGCACAATCAACTTGTTTTTATCTCATGTAACTAGCCACCGATTTCCCCAAAAATCTATCGAACTGATTAATAGATCAAGAAAAGGACACATTGTCCCGAACTCCCCATCTCCCGGTAACGAGACTCCTGTTTTGGGCAAGATTCGCGCGTCGTCTGTGGAGCAGGAAACCAGAGCCAGCGGTTTGATCCAGTTACCTTTGAGGTTGAGGGCGATCCGGACTCGGAAGGAGCAGGAGCTGATCCACGCGCTGTACAGGATGGGCTTCGACGCCGCCATGACCGCAACGCCTCCTTCTGAGACACGGCAGCAGTGGCAGCTGATTATTGCTGAGTGAGTGAGGCCAACAGTGGACGAAGGATGCTTGCCTTGGAGTTATCAAAGGAGGCAAGCCGTGATGGGAGAAAGGACAAGAACGGGCGGCTGACAAAGGAGGCCAGCCGGCCGGCAATGCGATGCGCGAGAGCCGAGATGTTACCCATACCCATAGCAACGATGTTTGTCTCTCTTTTTTCTCAATCTTCCATGTCAACAAATATTCTTATTAGCCACACTATTCAGTCTCCGTGAAACAGTTTGATGGCACATGTGCAACATTGAGTTGCGATTATTGAAACATCAAGTAGAAGTCATAAATCACTGTAAAAAGGATGAATTATCATCAAAATATTGGCCGATTCTGAATATATGAGAAATTGTTTTTTAGATGGAGGAAATAAATGCACATATACTAATCGAAATCACAAGCCTCGCTAGGAAATGATTTTTTACTATGAAAAAAAACAAAGAGGTGGAATTATTTCACCTGAGTGTAAAAACCAAATTTTCAATTTTCATTTTTTAATCTATATTAAATAATCAAAGTCAGCAGAACTTTCCAATTTTTTCAGAACCCCCCCCCCCCCCAATATGAAACATTTTTTATCTTTGTAATCAAATTCAATCATCTCAGCATTATTATTTCATAGAAGGAAGTCGAAATTACTGAAATACTACTTTTTTGCGGAGATAAAATACTACCTTGTTTGCCCTCCCACAAGTGTCCCAACTATTTAGCTCTAACCTCCTAAGTTCACCCACTATTTAGCTCAGCCCCCTCTATCCATTATCACAAACACTTCCCAGAAATTTGCAAAAGACATGAGGGTTTCACCAGAAATTGCATCAGGCGAGGGTAAAATCATCCCCCGTCTTGTGAAAAAGATGGCATTGAAGCGGCTCCGCCGTATGAGAGCATCACTTCACCTCGACGCCATCTCGCACGTGAGCGACATGAGGCGTGGCGTGGGCGGTGGCGATGGAGCTCCGCCACCTCCACCGCCACCCCCAACTCCAGCCTCCACGTCTACGGTCTACGCTTCCACTAGGACGGTGTGCACCTCCAGCTCCACGTCTACGGTCATGCCTCTACTAGGACGGTGTGCACCTCATTCACGGGAGCCGCACTTCGTAAGTTCTTATGATTGATTTCATGGCTGTTCCGGGTAATTTAGGGAATATGTTTCTTGTTTTTGAAAGAAGGGTCTTGCAATTTTGGGAACTAAGTTGCACTCCTGTTCGGTTCTTTTTTGTTCTTGGCGATTTTGAAAACTATGTTGAACTTCTATTCCGTTCGTTCTTTGCCCCAAGATTAGTTCCGGGTGATTTGGTTTTTGTTCATTTTGGTAATGGAGGTATTTGTTGAGAAAAAAAGTTCGAAAGAAGGTTTTCGGTTGATGTTGATTTGATTGCAATCCTCAGGTGAGGATAAGAGGCCCCCTCCTACAACCCTTTGGAGAAGGGTAATGCAAGATTTGCCAGATGACTCTGAACCATGCCTCGTTTCTTATGGCGTGAAGGGCGCCAGTTCGCATTTCTTATGGCGCGAAGGGCGCCAGTTCGCGCTCTCTGCTGGTGCTCAGTTACCTGGTAAAATCATCTCTTTCCTTCTCTTTCCTTTCCCGTTACGTCTCGTGTCGTTGTGGTAGGCATAAAATCATCTCTTTCCTTTCCGGTTACATCCCATGCCGTTGTAATGTCGTTGTGGTAGGCATAGTACTGGGTTTTCTCAGGCATGGAGATCGGACTATGTGGTTTAGGGGATATGCTCTGCCTAGTGTACTAGCTATTTTAGTTATACACTCTGGTGGTATGTTTAGTTTTTTACATTTTGCTTATTTAAATCTAATGCAAAATCCTCTCAAATTTAGTGCTTTAAATCTAATGCAAAGTCCTCTTAAATTTAGTGCTGAATGTACCCCTATATTAAGCAAGATCTTAGGTTTGATCAGCCTTTGTTGCCATTGATTGAAAAGCAAGTTTTTCATTTTAACATTAGCTTATCAAATTTGTCAATTGAATTTCATTTTATGGATCTTAGTCAAATTCAACAAACAGAGCATGATTTAGACAAGAATACATGATGTTAGGGGGATAGGGTAAAGTGCCAAAAGATTAGGGTTATGGGAAAATCAGGAGAGCCCCTTTGCCCTTGCCCCTTGGCTTCTATTTATAAGGGAGGTGGGAGGAGGCAATCTTCCTCCCTACCCCGTTTGGTTCACAAATTTACATATAGGTCCTCAGATCTATTGGACACTAGGCCTTTTTACATGGAGGGGTAGGCACAACCGCCCCTACCCTAACAAACTATGCCCGGTCCACAAAAGAGGCCGACGAGGTGTCCAAAGAAGTGAGCTTGTTGATTCACATATTTCATAATTGCAGATATATTTTGTTTGTTGTTTCTTGGTTATCTATCCATTTCATGTTAGATTTTACGACGAGGTTGACCCTATAATGGTTCATGTGTGTTTTCACTATCTAATGCTTACTGGTTAGTCGCTTTAGTTTTTCTAAAGCCAATCGGTTTATGCCAGGGAGAACTTTTGTTGATTCCTTATTCTCATGATCTCATAATTTTTGGATGTTTTAATTCTATTTTGTACTTTTCTATCCTTTTATCCTTATACTGGAATACATTAAAGTATTATCATTCATAATCTTCCGTTCTTTGTGAGTAAGAATGACATCATTATGGTGAATTAGCATTGTTGTTCACGAGAAAATGCAACTTCAGAACAATTGCACATTTCAGAAGTCAACCCAACTGCAATTTAAAATCTAATTATACATTCATATTTTCATTTATTTCATTGACACTTCGTAAACTTTTTTACAAACTAGTAGATAGTAATAGTAACGATAATAATTAGCAAGAAATAGAAATATATTTGTCTAATGTGGTTGATTGAACCATATTTATAGCAAATTTGTTTATTTAAAAGGAAATGTAGTTATTTTAGATCACTTTGAAAGTTCGCCACGGTTAGCACAGCAGTTCAATTGAATTTTGAATATTGAGATCTACCTATAAATATAAAAATTATAGCATACAAAATTCCATATGGTTTTCTTTTCCTAGATTCAATTGGTTAATTTCAATGATATTTTTCCAAATACAAGCATCCGGTGGTCAAGCTTTTCCCTTTAGGGCAGATGTCTCTAATGAGGATGATAGGAAATCTATGATGAGAGCAGTAAGTGCAGTTTGTTTATGTAATGGAACTGAACTTATAAATTGATTTTTACATCAATTCTTCACTATAACCTCACTTATGATTACTTTGGGAATCTACTAGGTGGTTGATAAGTGGGGCACAATAGATGCTCTCGTGAACAGTGCAGATTGGGCTCCATTGTAGTTTGTGTTTTTTTATATTTTTGAGCTTAAAGCAACATGCTGTTATCAGGCATTAAAAGAGATGCTTTGTTGACAAGAATGAAGAAAACTGAATGGCAGGAAGTGATAGATTTGAATCTTACTGGCGCTTTCCTCTGTACCCAAGTAAGTTTCTGTTGCCCTTCTCTTTGTTCGGTTACTTGAATGAACTTTATTCATCCTAATCTACACATTCTTGTAGACTGCTACAAAGATCATGATGAAGAAGAAAAAGTATTTTTTAGAGGTATAGAATGTTTTTGCTATTTCTGGAGTTAACTTCTGATAGCACATATGAAATATAGAAACAGATACCTTTTATGATAGAAATACCATTGTAATAGCAAAGTTAATTTTACAACTGCTTACTCTCAATGACTTTAATTGGATTTCAAAATAGAATGTACTGTATTTGTTTTGTGTTCTGACTTTAAGAAGTCATGTTAAAAAATAGCTTGCTATTCATATTTATGTTACCATGAGTAATGCTTGCTTTATGGAATGCAGGGAAAAGTCATCAACATAGCATCAGTTGCTAGTATTGCTAGTAATACCATGCAATCGAACTATTGTGCTTTTAAAGCTGAGCTCATCGGCTTTACAAAGTCAATAGCTAAGGAATACGGAAATGAGAACATCAAGGTCTGACCTTCATCCTTTTGTTAGCTCATATAAAACTTTAGGGTAGCCCGACTTCTCAAACAGATTTGAATATATGCAGGTGAATGCTAGTGCACCTATACACATTGCTGAAATTGGAGAGAACATTGATAGGAGAAAACTGTCAGCCCCTTGGTATGTGCATTATGTTGTAGCCCTTTTCCCCCCCTTGAATTAAGCTATGTACACCTTGGCCAAGTACAATTATTATATTATACACGAATTCTATAAGTAACTAAAAAAAACTCTTTCAGTGAAAAACAATGAAGTGATATAGGAACCAAATCCCTTGAACAAGTTCATCCACACCTAGACTGAGGTGTGGATGAAGTTATATAGGACTAGGGCTCTGTTCAGCAGGACTTATTGCTGTTGCGTCTGATTTGTTGTGAGAGAAAAATACTGTTCCATAGCTGAAAAAGTAGGGCTGATTCTGACTTATAAGCTCAAGCGAACAGAGCCTAGACTTTTGGATTATTTTCAGTCACATCCCCTGCACAGTTCATTATTTTCAGTCACCACTAAATATTGATTAAATACTGATGATTGATGTGACTTGCAGGACGGTACGGTACAGCCGAGGAATGCAGGGTTAATTGAGTTTTTGGTCCTAAATCCTACAGGAAACTACATGACAGGACAGGTGCGTGTCATTCCTAATGCACATGGCAACCTTGGGTTCTGCAAAAGGATTCTTCATTGAACTAACTATTTGCCATTTTGGCCATTTTGTGCAGGTTCTCAAGATTGATGGAGGTTTGCTGATGCAGGCCATATGCTTGGAAATGCCTTTATGAGTTCAGCATTTACTCAGCAGAAAATGGTGCTTGTAAATGATTTTCTACTGAAGGATTAGGCTCTATGGGGTCCTAGTCTGTATTGGTGAATTTCCTTATGTAAAATACAGCACAAGTATGATGATGTAAATATTGGTCTGACATGCTTTGTTGTGCTTTTTGAGGGGGTACTTGTCTGTTTTGGTGAATTTCCCTGTGTAAAATACAGCACAAGTATGGTGATGTAAATATTGGTCTGACATGCTTTGTTGTGCTTTTTTGAGGGGGTCCTTGTCTGTTTTGGTGAATTTCCATGTGTAAAATACAACATAAGTATGATGATGTAAATATTGGTCTGACATGCTTTGGTGGCGTTCAGATTTTGTTCATGCATTTTTCCGATGAATCTGCATTGATGGATGCTATTAGCGGAGCTACTAGCAGAAGTGGAGTGTGTAACATGCATGGAACTAAGGTTCTCTGTTTGTGCTGTATGATTTGCTGGAATGGATGATGGGCCACCATTAATTATGTTGAACATTTGTTGAAACCATGTCTTAGGTGAAAACTTGGAACTGGCCATTATTTAAGCCATGTGTTTTCAATTTTGATGATGTCAGATGGAATGGCCAGCAGCATGAAGGCAATGGTTTAGACTACAAAATCTATAAAGTTAGAACACATATTTGGGGCACTAAACAACTTCAAATAAAAACTTTTCAACTACAAAATTATAGATTGTATTGAGAACTATAGCTTTAGTATACGCCATGTCAACATCCGAGATTTTTTAATAATTTTAAATTTCAAATTTTAAAATCTGTAAACTTATAATAATATTTTGGGACCCTAAACAATTTCAATTCAAAAACTTTTCAACTATAAAGTTGTAGATCCTATCGAGGGCTACAACTTTGTTATAAGTTTGTCTTAATCTAACCTCATATGAAAAAGTAATAAATTGTTTTTTTAAAAGTCAGCGTGCCACATCAGAAAAAAATAAAAATAAACAGAAATATAACCAACTGACATGTGGGCCCTACATGTAGGAGCCACGCCAGCGCACCGCGTCATCATCCAGAGCGAGTTTGACCTGGATAGCACCCGAAGCCAAGTTCATTAGGGACCTAGATGACAGCCCTTGTCAACTTGAAGGACCGGTCGTGAATTTTCATGTTTATATTTGATTATTTGCCACTCAACTTTTGATGTACTTTTTTTATCTTCACCCCACCCACACGTCATTGGCTGCCGGTGACCTCCATCCACATGTCCTTTTATGCCCTTGGCACGAATATAGATATATATCTACAGTATTAATCGGATTTGGATTTAGGAACCGATATTGTCAGCTGTGTCAGATAACATATGAATGGTTTTTGACATCATATATATATATATATATATATATATATATATATATCCAAATTTGAATCTCTTGCTAGAAGCTTATGTGTAATTCTTTCAATTTTCTTTGTAACCGTTTTTGTCTCCTGATTTTGTTTTAGGGAACCTTTTTGTACCTTTTCTTTTAAAATATAAAGCTCAGTAGGGGGTAAAACCCCTCATGTTTCACTAAAAAAATTGAAGATCTTGATACAGATATGCAACGGATACTGAAGCCCTTTGTTCGGACTGAATGTCAAGAAATATTAGTACTATTTACACCCCTAATTCTAATACCGGTCATCATTTTTCCGTGGGAATTGCAAGATGGTCTAACACTGTGGGAAAGATATTTAGAATCATCTTCTCAAAGCTATCGCTTTAACACTATGGTTCATTCTCTTTTTGTATACTTTTTTATAATTCTTATAACATGTTTTGACTGTTTAATAACTTATGTTGCCCTTGCTAGCTTATTTGGCCGCTTGGGATTTGACGCTCATGGCGGCACCACTGTGATATTCTGATCCATGCAAGTATGCAACAACCCCTGTGAATATTTTCTTCTTTGAGCAAGTGGTCTAGGTACTGCTACCGTGACCCAGCTTATATGTGTCTATGAGAGTGAGTCGTTAGGAGGTGAAATCATACTCACAACTGGAGTGTTCTTTTGGCTGCTTTTGCTGGTGCAAATGAGTTGGGAGTACTCCTTTAATACATCCTATTTAGGAACAATTTCTTAAGGTTTCTAAAATGTTTATATAATTCTGATTTGTGATATTAGAAGTTACACAGGTTCCTACTTATATTATATTAAAGTTCATTCACCAGCAAGTTCATGATTTGATTGAATTTTTTTTCTCTCTCTCTTTCTTATTACACGCCGGCAGATCCCTTTTTACATATGATGGGCCAAATGCAGGGCTGAAAGATCCATATTTACAATGCTCATGTGGAGTCAGGCACTGCTGAATGGTTCAGACGCTGGAGGGTTTTCCCCAGGGAAAATTTTTCTTGCCCCCTCTCAGCTCTCACTGCTTCAGTTCTATCAGAATACTTGAGTGGCGATGAAAAGCCAAATTTTACTCCAAATAAAATCATCCGTAAACAATCCCTAGTTTTGAGCTCTGATAGTGTTGTGCAGGCACTCTGCTGTCTAAAGAGGAAACCTGCTGTTGCATTTGCCTACTCTAAAGATACCAAGAGTATTGGGTTTCGTCATGACTTTTCAACCTATTCAGAGATCATGCACATTTTATCCCATTCATGCCAGGAGAAGATGTTGGTATCCTTGTTCTGTGATATTGTTTTGCCAACTGGTAGGGGTGGTCCTGAAATCGTAGCACTCATGAATCACCTCAGAAAAAAACATGTGACATGTCTCAGGCATTCTCATTTGCAAACAATTGCTTAATCAAGGCTTACAGGATATACCATGATGCACAAGCGACAGTCGAGATGCTTGGTCACCTTTTCAGGCTTGGATATGTTCCATCAGCTTGGGCTTGAAATTTTGTTCTCAAATTTGTAGCACAGAGCAGTGAAGCAGAGATGGTTGTTGCAGCTTATGAACAAATGAAATACTCTCAATTAAATCTGAATGCTGATTCATTAAAAATAGTCATTATGTCTCTTTTAAAAGCAAAGAAAACAGACATAGCATTCCAGTTGTGGGTTAAGATGATTAAAATGGGAGTGAAACCAGATGCACATGGATACTCGTCATTTGTGATTGGTCTTTGCAGTTGTGGAATGTATGATCTAGCTTATGCTGCTCTTCAAGGGGACACCAGGGAGAGGGTTTCAATTGGGACTTGCTAGCGTCCGGACGTCCGGTCCGGGGCGCTAGCATCGGACAATACCGGCTCAGCGAGCGAGCGACCCGGACATCGCCCACGCCACCTCAGACGTCACCTGCGCTGCCCAGATGTTGTCCGCGCCGTCGGCCACTTCCTACGCACATCTCATGTGCAAACCCGATCTACTTTCGAAACATCCAGATGCAACAGTCAAAGAAGATAAATGAAACACTTGAAACATGCGTCTGAAACACTTGCAAAAACACCTGAAAAACACTTGAAAACCATTGCAAACATATGAAACATCCAGACAAAACACTTGCAAAACACCTGAAACCACTTGAAAAATACTCTTGCAACATGCATGTATATGTAACATCCAGATCTACTTTGCAACATACGCCTGATAAAGATGAAACATTTGGAACATGTGCAACATCCCGATCCACTTTTGCAATATCCCGATCTACTTTTGCAACACCGATATGAAACACTTGCAACATAAATATATGTTTGCAACATGTGCGTTCAGTGCAACATCTCCTTGCTACTTGGAAATGGAGGTCTCCTTGCTGCTTGGGAATGGAAGCTCGTCGATGTGTGCAGTTCATCAGTGTAGAACTCGCCGCTCCGGTGGAGAAGGCCACGGCGGGTCACTGCGGTGGAGAAGACGGACCGTGGTGGGCGGCCATGGTGGGCAGGAGGCGCCATGGAGAGGGAGAAAGACGGGCAGCCGCGCTAGGATGCGGTGGAGATGCCGGACGACATGAAGAATGCCGAGGCGGCACGACGGAGCAGTGGAGAGCCTTCTGGAGAGGATGAGTGGACGAGAGGCTTGTGGAGAGGACGAGTGGACAAGAGAATATGGTGTTGGGCCGTTGGGCTGGGTGTAAGCATTTTCATTTTTTTATTTGTATGGAGCTGTCCGATTCTAGCTGAGGCGTCAGATGCCTTAAGCCTAGCATTTCCGTTTCGATTGAGGCCATAGCTTATAATATGGTAATAGATGGACTGTGCAAAGAAATTAAATTGGAAGAGGCTAAAAAGGTCTTGGAATTAAAGAACAAACAGGAATGTGCCCGTGATGTATATGGTTACAGCCATCTCATTCGCAGTTACTGCAAAATGGGAAACACAATGAGGGCAGTTGATCATTGTGAAGCCATGGTATCCCACGGTATAGAGATAAATTGTCACATTGTTGGTTATCTTCTATAATGCTTTAGGAAGTTAGGTAAAACATCTGAAATTATTGTGCACTTTCAGAAATTTAAGGATTCAGGGGTCCATCTTGATGGAGCTGTATATAACATTGCTGTGGATGCTTATTGCAAGCTTGGGAATATGGATGAGGCAGTTAAACTACTGATTCAAATGATGGCTAGGGGTTTGGCACCTGACACAATCCACTATACATGCCTGATAAATGGTTACTGTCTGAAGGGAGAAATACAAAGTGCTCTACAGGTATTCGAGAGGATGCTGAAGGAAAATATAAAACCAGATCTAGTTACATATAATGTATTGATCAGTGGATTTTTCCAGAGAGGCCTTGTTACCGTGGTAGATGACCTTCTAGACCACATGATAGATCAAGGGTTGGAGAACTCACTAACCTATGGACTGGCAATTGATGGTTTTTGTAGGGGAGGCCACCTGAGCAAAGCAGAGGAAATATTTAGTAAAGTAGGGAAAAGATTAGATAATACTGAAGTTCTGTACAATGCTTATGGTTCGTGGCTATTTGCATTCAGGTTCCACTGACGATGCTTACAAGCTGTTTCGTAGGGTTGCTCAACAAGGAAATATTTTGTAGAGATGACAATGTCAAAAGAGCTTCAACTGTATTTAACATGATGTTGGAAAAGAAAGTTGTTCCTGAAGTAATTTCGTATGGTGAACTCATATCAGTTTACTGTCAGAAAAGGAGATATGTACAATGCTCATTTATGGTTCCGTAATATGGTCTAGCAAGGGCACTCTCCTGATGTCACTTTATGCACTGTGCTGATGAATGGTTACTGCAGGGCTGGTAGCTTCCAAGAAGCACGTAAACTATTTTATCGAATGATAAAGTCAGACATTAACCCTGATGTAGTTGCATATACAGTCCTATTGGATGGTTTCCTGTAGGAAACCCTTCGGCAAGGATGGGAGGGTCTTTCAAAGGAGAGGAGAAGCTTTCTTCTCAGAGAAAAGCATAGGAAGTTGCTGAGCGAAATGAAAGACATGAAAATTAAACCTGATGTACAGTGTTACACAGTGCAAAGCAGAATCTCTAGAGGACGCTAAGGGACTATTTCGTGAGATGTTGCAGGAAGGACTTAAATCTGATGTTTGTGCATACACAGTCCTTGTAAATGGGGGTATCAGCGCCAGAGGCAAAGGCTAAAGGTTTTTTACAAGAAAAATGAAAAGTAAGTTGCTTCAGAAAAGAATACAAAAATAAGATCTTGAAGCTAGATGTACTTAACCTTTTCAAGGTTACAACAAAAAAAAAAAGCATTGAAATCTCAGAGGGGGCAGCTGTCTTACTTGAATGTGTCATCTAATATGATGTTGTTATTCTCCTGTGCAGTGTCGTGTCATGTCCCGAAATCCTACCGGATGAGTTTCTTTGTGCTGGTGATCACCATTCACCAGGCTCATGCTTGTGCGTGCAGCAGGCTGCGTGCCATTTGCCATGCATTGAGCATGTGAAGGTCAGCCCTCTCAGAAACTCAGAAAGGCACTGGATCCTCATGGAGCAGAGCAACGCACAGGGTGCGTTCAGTGCCAAAACTGACAATAGAGGGGTGCACACGCCATCTGGTCTAACAATGGAGGGGCGCACACGCTATCCTGGTGAAGCCTGCTATGGCAGCAGTGGCAACTTCAAGTTCTGAACCATGTTGTGCCTTTTGGCTGGCGGCAGTGATGTATTCCTAGATAGTCCTCTATTTCAAATTATAAGTCGTTTTAGTTTTGTCCTAAGTTAAACTTGTATAACTTTGACCAAGTTTATAGAAATATGTACTAGCATCTATACAATATCAAATAAATGCACAATTAGAATATATTTCATGGTTAATCTAATGCTTGTTTGATTTTGTAGATGTCTGTGCATTTTTCTGCAGACTTGGTCAAATCTGGAGAGGTTTGACTTAGAAAAAGCTAAGACTACTCACAATTTGGAAGGGAGAGAGTAAGAAATAGCAAAAAGAGAAAAAAAGACGGAGAAAAGATCACTGGGCTCCCAAAATACATGGTGCTCTCACCAGTCCTGAGTCCATGCTGTTGCAAATCTTCATATGGGAAGGTGTTTGTCACAGTTTTCGGATATAGTGACTCATAATCTTGTACTACCTCCGTCCCACAAAGAATGCAACTATGGGTTATGTGCCACGTAAAATGGTTCATGTTTGACCAAGTTTCTAGCAAATAGTATTCACATTTATTACTCCAAATTAATTTATTAAAATACATTTCGTAATTAATCTAATGACATTTATTTGATATTATAAATATTTATACTTTTTTATCTATAATTGGTCAAAGTTGATATACTAACACGTGACACTGTTTTAGAATTACATTCTTTTGGGGACTGAGAGAGTATGTAATAATTTTTGCTTTGATGATATTTTATATCCAATTTGGTATAATTGCTAACTCTTTTTTCTTAATCTTGACAGGAAACACACCTATTACCATTGGGATTGAGTAGTGACTGAGTTCTTGCGGTTATCTTAGTGCCTGAAGCCACAACCTCTCTCGCAGAAAGCCAGAAACACATAAGTTTCTATGTGCACTTGCAGGTTATGTCCTGATAAATTGCCACTTACCAACTGATTATTTAATTTGAACCCTGATCGTTCTTACCACCAAAAATCACAACACAAGTTAAATTTTACTCCCTCCATCCCAATTTATACGTTGTTTTGGTATTTTTAGATACATATATCTAGTTACATAGCAAAAACTAGTATGTATCTAGGAAAAAAACCTATAACTTAGGATATAGGACAGTAACCCGTCGGAGAGTACCAAGCCTTGCGAGAGAAGCTAGGTAGTGCACACACACATCATCATACTCGTATATTAGATACGGACAGTCATACATGGATGGTGGAAAAGATTAACTGACTTGCTTCTCCTTTTGCAAAATCCGTCAACTGGTCAACATATCCTTGCGTGGCTTGGCCGACTTGCATTGGGTGACTCAAGTCTTAGTGGGTAGGCTGAGACGGTGAGAATTCCAACACACACACACTGACACACAACCGCCGGGCGCCGGCTTTGTCGTCGACGTCACCATTCCCTTACTACATAGACACATAGTACATACACGCCGGAGCCGGCAGCTCATCTGTATTTAAACGCGCTCCATCCGGGCCAGTTACTGTATCATCTATCGTCCACCTAGCTCCCACTGGCCACTCCCACACCCGCAGCAATGGCCCGCGGCGGCTCTACCGCTGCCCCTCCAGCCTTCCCGCTGCCGCTGCTGCTGCTGCTGTCCTCCGCCTTTTTCGCCTGCTGCTGCCTCGCCGCGCCGCCGGGTGCCCTGGTGACGAACGTCCCGGGGTTCGCGGGCGGCAAGCTGCCGTCCAAGCACTACGCCGGGTACGTGACGGTGGACGAGGCGCACGGCAGGCGGCTCTTCTACTACCTGGTGGAGTCGGAGCGCGACCCGGCCAAGGACCCCGTCGTGCTCTGGCTCAACGGCGGGCCCGGCTGCTCCAGCTTCGACGGCTTCGTCTACGAGCACGGTGCGTAATTGCGTCCCTCGTCGACGACGACCTCCTTCTCTGCCCGGCGTCTCCTTTCTTTCTTTTCTTCTGGTCGTCGTGTGCGTGTCGTCACGAGTTTTCTTTGCCCAATCATCGTCGTTGGTTGTGTGTGGCCTGTCCCTGTTGTGGACGGAATCGAGAAAAGCTAGGCGAGGAAGAAGGTAACGGTGGGGTCCGGTTGGCAGCTGGTTGCTTTCTAGTAGAAGAACACTAGGCATCGGCATCGCACAAAGTTGCCGGACGCGTATATCACGTCGCTGTCTTCTGGGGAAGCTAAACTAGTATCATGATATTCCCCAGCTATATTTGTCATCTCTCCATCGCATTTTTCTTTCCTGCTTTCCTCTCACCATCTTTTCCAACCAACTCGTTAGAGTAAGGGATCTGCAGATAAGGATGCTGTAGAATAATTGAGCATTTTTGGGATCCAAAACTTTCATGGATGGGTGGTGAGCTGGGCTGCGTAGTGGACGAGATCAAATTTGCCTGACGTGCAGAGTTACATAAATACGGACGTGGGGTAAGTCCGTGGATTTTAGGTTCTTGCGGTTTTAGGGATCTTGGAATAAATGTTGGTTCAACAGTGAAGGCGATTGGCGGATGTGTAGTGCAGCACCAGGAGCCAAGGTAGGGGTTTGGTATTATGCATGTTTTGGGGTTGATGCCTTTTTGGGAGGAAATGTTGGACCACTAGTGGAGGTTGTTAGTGGATGGTGTGGTGACGCTCTAGGGGTTGCTAATAGGGTGGTGAAGGACGACGGCTGGTGGGTCGAGTCGGGATGAAGGCATCAATCATCTTGAGAGTAGTTAGCTTAGCGAATCACAAATCCGGTGGCCGGAGCCACAAGACGGGAGGACAATGGGGTTATGGCAATAGATATTTCTAGACGCTAGTGATGAACAAAGGTAGAAAAGGACCACCAGATGGAATATGGAGAGAACCAATGCAAACTCCATAATTTATTAGACATAATTCGGGCCAAAAAATTCCTTTTCCAAAGCATAGAGAAAAGCTTGGGTGCTTAATTTGATACACTTCATCTTATTTTTTTAGTGTTCCTTTGATATATATGATCAATATTTGTATTCTTATCTTTGCTCTTTTTTCATCACAATATTGATTGACAACTTGGTATTTCCTTTAGAATATTAGATGTAGCTTTGTAAAGAATTTAGCGGTCTTATTAGTAACATATGAGCGGGACCCAAGAGGGGAGTAGTAAATTGGATCACTAATAAAAAAATTTAACCTAGGGCTCCAACACGATTCTACGCTAGATAATAACTACTAACTGACAAGAAGTCGGCCTAGAGATTATCTAGTGTCTCTACCTACCCACTCACATGGAGTTTTGCAACCTATAACCAACCGTATCAACTATCCTAAGTTAATCGAGAAAGGTAGAAGACACACAAACAGATGAAACATAAGCGACATAAGTAAAAATCAAGTGAGGAAAGACCAAACTTCCAAGAAGCGTTGTTATATATCCTGTGCTACTGGTTGCTGAAAAGAAACCCCTAGCCCATGTTAGAGCTCCTTAATATGCTCCCAGCCATGAAACCCTCACCTTTGAGATGCCCTACTCTCCCAGTCACATTGATGCAGTCCACTATGGCACTTCGTCACCAAAGGGTTTCCTTGTCCCCTGTGCATGATGTCACTGCTGCTCTACACGAAGTTCCAAGGGTCGTTGACAGGGCCAGTGAGCCAATAAGGCTACAGCATGCAGAGATTATAAGAGCACACAACTCTACCTCTCATACTAAGTACTATACAGGCCCCTGGATCAAGCAATAAGTGTGAGCCTAAGCCTAAAGATATATTCTAACATTTCGCAACATTCATAATGGGGATGCTGCAGACAAGCCTCAGGTTGTAACTCGAAGAGTTATCACCCCTTGCAATCATAACAATCCATGCATCCTGGATGTTGGATGGAGTGAAGCTAAAAAGTTACTCAAGAGGGGCGATATCATGATAGGTCTTTGTGCATATGTTGATATTGTCGAGGATGGCGTGTGTATGATAGTTGTGGTCAACAGAGATGTCAAAACTTCCAAAGATGAGTTAGCCACACAAGAAGCCTCGGATACCCAAGGTGTTTCCATGGGGATGGTGGTTCATAGGAGATGTCATCATGAATGAATATGATGCATTGAGGCAGCCGTTGAGGGAGAGTTGATGCCAAGGATGCAGTTGATGTCACCAAGGATGAGGTATGCACTGGGTTTACCATGCCTAGGATTGTGTTAGGGATAAAGACACCATTGGTGTTGCCAATACTAGACGTACTAGAGGGAGGTTCTCAACCATGCATCAACATCTAAAGTACTAGCAGAGAAAGCCTTCGGGATTAGTATAGTGCACAAAATGGTAGGGTAGAAGATACCAATGCAGCCCACTGTTGTTGGAGTAGACGAAATAGGTGAGGAAGATATGGAGAAGCTAGCGAGGAGCTTGTACTGGACAAAGTGAGGAGGTAGGTCTAGGTGATCTGGTGCAAGGCCTGGTGATTTGGATGCCATCATGATGGCGATGCTTGATATGAAGAACATGAACATCCTACCAAACACTTTGCACGTGATGTGGACAATGTCATAGCCACATAAGTAGTTTGTGTCAATTAAGATGCAATTGCAAAGAATACCATGAGTGGAGATGATGTGGCATGGCAATAAGATGTAGTAGCATTTGGAGGGAGGAGGCATGTAGTACCTGATGACAATGGAGGCAATGATGAGCTAGCATTGAGTGACGTGCGAGGTGGCCAATGTAATTGAGGCCGATGAGGGTATAGCCAATGTAGTTGAGGCCGGTGTCAATGTAGAGGCACGCGCAAAGATGAGGGCTGCAGGGGAATTAAAATGATGTTAGATCAGGAAAACAATAAGGAACCTTGATCAATGACTAGTGAGTGAGAAAACCCTAATTATCCGATCAAGAAAAGATTCTCTCTAGGGGTGATCGTTCAACGCGCATTTGGTGGCGACAGGCTAGGTATGGTGGACCTGTCATCCATGGCGGAGATTATCATGGGTGATCTTGGGTTGGTGGGTGGGTGTTGGTGGGAGGGGCGCTATTGCGCAGCGGAGGATGGACAATTAGTGGCACGAGCATAAGGGCATAGGTAGAGCAAAAGACTATGGATTATGACCAAGAACCTGAATCTCAACTTATGATACCAAGTAAAGGAACTAACCCAAACTAGAGATGCCTAATACACTCTTACATCTTTCATCTCAATTAATGTGTGTTTTTTGGGGTCCAGGGCCATTCAACTTTGAGGCAGGAGGGTCAGCTGGAAGCTTGCCAAAGCTTCATCTCAACCCTTATAGCTGGTCTAAGGTTGGACATTTCCGTTGGTCCCAAGGATAAATTATCTGGTGTGTTCAAGCTGAACTGAGACAGACTAGTGATGTTTCGCTTGCATTGTAGGTGTCTAGTGTGATATACTTGGACTCCCCTGCTGGTGTTGGGCTGTCTTACTCCAAGAATGTTTCAGATTATGAAACTGGTGATCTTAAGACTGCTGCTGATTCGCATACTTTTCTTCTCAAGGTAAATATATACGTTCTTTTGTGCTGGTGCATTAGTAAGTTTATCATTTATAATCTTTTTGTAGAACAAAAGCTGATCAGTTCCCTCCCGTTCCTTTTAACCAGTGGTTCCAGCTCTACCCTGAGTTCTTGACAAATCCATTTTATATAGCTGGAGAGTCATATGCTGGAGTTTATGTCCCTACCCTTTCACATGAAGTTGTCAAAGGTTATGGCTTTGGGATAGTAATGATCCTTAAACTGCTAGTTGTTTTGATATTATTACTGATGAATTATTTTACAGGAATCCAAAAAGGAGATAAGCCAATTATAAACTTTAAGGTTAGTAATTTTAATTATATTGTTGCTGCCTCCATGAGAATGGCAAACATGGTTACCAAGGAAATATATATAATAATGCTTAAAGTTTTGTTCTGTACTCTCATGTTAGGGCTACATGGTTGGCAATGGTGTATGCGACACCGTCTTTGATGGTAACGCTCTTGTGCCATTTGCACACGGAATGGCTCTAATTTCAGAGAGTATATACAAGGTACATTAGTATAACTGTACCACGACTGATATCCTCACCCTAAAATAATTTCTTTAATTACACCATGAAGTTTTATTGATGGTATTGGAACACTTCCTTCATATCCTTTGAATACACAAAATACTTCTAAAACTTTGTGTGTCCGTTGAAACATACTGTTATGACCGGAGTCCAGTATGCAAGGAGGCCCACGGGTGGCTGACCTGGGCGCCTGGTGCATGGGCTTAGGGCCCATGATAATTATCTATATTAGAATTATTGGCTATTGCCAAATCAGTTTCCTATTTTTAGAAGAACTATATATAGATGAATTGTAAAACGATTGGAGATCAAGCAGAAACATATTATTGTTTCCGGCTTCCTCAGGGAGCCGGGAGAAACCCTAGCCGCCTCTACTGTTCACGCGTGAACAGTGCCGCCGCTACTGTAGCCGCGTGAAAGTTAGGGCTACAGCAGCAGCCGCCCATCCTCCACCACGGCGTCCAGCCGCCGGCAGCGAGGTTCCCAGCCTGCTCCACCTCCCTCTCATCCCTACAGACTCCGTGATCTACGCGGTAGGATCCGTAATCCTATCAATCTGGTATCAGCTTCCCAGGCTACGATGTCGCTTCCCTTGCCTACAGCCACCACGCAGCCGCCCGTCACCCCCACCGCGCCGCTGTCCTCCGTGAATTCTGGGATCTCCGATGCAACGGCTTCTTCCGGGGCCCCCCTCACGTTGCATGCGTTGGCCTCCGTCGTCCTCGACATCCAGCGCGAGATGCGGGAGATGAGGGCTGCCTGGAACGGCCTCGTCCAGCAACCGCAGCCGCCGCCGTTCCCGGCTCCTCCGCCGACGACCGCATCTTCCACACCAACGCCGTCTGCTCCGGCGGTGTCCTACCCCTACGGCATGCCGCACTCGGGGCCCAGCGTTCCCCTCCATCAGCTGCAGTGGCCAAGCTCGCCGTCGCCGTTGCCCACCTGGCTGCAGACCCAGATGGCGGCCTCCGCGCCGCTCTACTCGACAGCCGTCTCCTCTACGCCAGCGCCTTCGGCTCCGTCATCGACGATCGCCGCCTCTTCCCTGCCCCCCGCCGGCGACATCTTCTATGGGGGGGTAGATGGACCGCTGTTCCAGGGAGCACCTCCACCCTCGGCCGGCCAGTACACAGGGGTGGTCGACCCCGGCCTTGCTGCGGCGTTCGCTTTGGGTGGCGCCCAAGCCGGGCCCAAATTCTACAAGCTGGAGTTCCCGACATTCGATGGCTCGGTGGACCCCCTCAACTGGTTGAACCAGTGCGAGCAGTTCTTCAGGGGACAACAGACGCCGGTCTCGTCTAGGACTTGGCTCGCGTCCTACCACTTGCGCGGTGCAGCGCAGACATGGTATTATGCCCTGGAGCAAGACGAGGGGATGCCACCATGGGAGCGCTTTCGGGCCCTCTACTCACTCCGTTTTGGACCGCCGGTTATGGGCACCCGTTTGGCAGAGCTCACCCGTCTCCCCTTCGTCTCTACTGTGCAGGACTACTCAGAGCGCTACAATGCCGTGCTCTGCCATGCCCGCGACCTCTCCGCTCGCCAAAAGGCGGAGTTGTACGTGGGCGGCCTCCCGGACCACATCAGGAAGCAGGTACAGATGCGTGCGCCGCCGGATCTCCAGTCCGCCATGTACCTAGCGCGGGCCTTTGAGGACTGCGCGTATACGCCGGCGCCTCCACCACCAGCGCGCGGCGTCCGACCACCACAGCGGTCGGCCTGGGCACAACAGCAGCAGCGCCCCCCTAACGTCGCCCCGGCCGTGGCAGGGGCCGTGCCCCCACCGGTCCAGGGGGCCGTCGCAGCCCCGCCCGTGCGCCAATTTCGTCGCCTGTCTCCTGCCGAGCAGCAGGAACGTCGCCGTCAGGGGTTGTGCTTCAACTGCGATGAGCCCTACGTTCGCGGCCATGTGTGCCAGCGGCTCTTCTACCTAGAGGGCGACGACTACCTCGACGACGAGCTGGCAGCCGCCACCCAGGATGGCTTGCCGGTCGACCAGGACGCCCACGCGCCGCCCGCCGCTAACGCCCTCGTGGTTTCTCTTCAGGCTGTTGCAGGGATTCGGGCGGCTAATTCCATGCTGCTGCCCGTCACCATCAAGGGGGAACGCTTCCTCGCCCTCCTCGATACCGGGTCGACGCACAACTTCGTGGCCGGGGAGACCATGCGTCGCCTCGGCCTAGTTCCGGCCGGTGGTGACCACCTGCGGATCACGGTGGCCAATGGTGACCGCATGCCCTGCGAGGGTATTGCTCGCAACGTGCCCATTCGCATCTACGACGAGGACTTCGCCGTCACCTGCGTTGGCCTCAACTTGGGCGGTTTTGACTTCATCATCGGTTTCGACTTCATCCGGACCTTGGGACCCATCCTATGGGACTGCGAGGCCCTCACGCTATCGTTCTGGAGGAACGGCAGCCGCATCACCTGGCAGGGGGTGGCCGGCGCGTCTGCACCCCAACCGGCCGCCTCTGCCCAGCTGCTCGCCGCGATGGTACCGGACTCCCGGATGCCCTTGCTGGACGCCCTTCTTCAGCAGCACGCCGCCGTCTTCACGGAACCCACGGGGCTCCCTCCGGCGCGTCCCTATGACCACCACATCCACCTGCTGCCCGGTACCGCCCCTGTGGCGGTGCGCCCCTACCGCTACCCCCAGCTGCAGAAGGACGAGCTGGAACGGCAGTGCGCAGTTATGCTGGCGCAGGGCATCATCCGGCCCAGCACGTCGCCGTTCTCCGCGCCCGTTCTCTTGGTGCGGAAGGCGGATCAGTCTTGGCGTTTCTGCATCGACTACCGTGCTCTCAACGCGAAGACCTTCAAGGACAAGTTCCCGATCCCGGTGGTCGACGAACTCCTGGATGAGTTGCACGGGGCGAGGTTCTTCACCAAACTTGACCTCCGCTCCGGGTACCATCAGGTGCGGATGTACCCCGACGACATCGCCAAGACGGCGTTCCGCACCCACCATGGCCACTTCGAGTTCCTTGTCATGCCGTTTGGGCTCTCCAATGCCCCGGCCACTTTCCAGGCCTTGATGAACGACGTCCTCCGCCCCTACCTCCGGAGGTTTGTGCTGGTATTTTTCGATGACATACTTATCTACAGCTCGTCGTGGGCCGAGCACTTGCAGCATGTCAACATCGTCCTCAACGCCCTGCAAGCGCACCAACTACATCTGAAGCGCTCCAAGTGCTCCTTTGGGGCGCCGTCCGTGGCTTATCTGGGCCATGTCATAGCCGAGGGCGGTGTCGCCATGGACGCCGACAAGGTCGCCGCCGTGGCTGCATGGCCGCTTCCCCGCTCCGCCCGGGCCCTCCGTGGCTTCTTGGGCCTGGCGGGATACTACCGGAAATTCATCAAGGACTTCGGCATCATCGCTGCCCCGCTGACGCGTCTCTTGCGGCGAGACGCGTTCCTGTGGGACGACGAAGCGACTACAGCTTTCGAGGCGCTCAAGCGCGCCTTGACCACAGGGCCCGTCCTGCAGATGCCGAACTTCGACGAGACCTTTGTGGTCGATTGCGACGCGTCGGGTGCGGGGTTCGGCGCCGTCCTCCACCAGGGCGCAGGACCCCTCGCCTACTTCAGCCGGCCCTTTGCAGTTCGACATCTCAAGCTCGCCGCCTACGAACGCGAGCTGATCGGATTGGTGCAGGCGGTGCGCCATTGGCGCCCTTATCTATGGGGGCGGCCCTTCCTGGTTCGCACTGATCATTATAGTCTCAAATTTTTGCTTGACCAGCGTTTGTCCACCGTTCCTCAGCACCAGTGGATCAGTAAACTTTTCGGCTTCGACTTCACGGTGGAGTACCGCCCGGGACGCCTGAATGTCGTGGCAGACGCCTTGTCCCGCCGCGATGTTGCGGACGACGCGGCTGCTTCAGCCCCCGGGGCAGCTATGGCCGTGTCAGGGCCCTCGTTCTCCCTCCTGGAGGACATTCGGCGCGCGACGTCATTAGCGCCGGACGGCCAACGGCTGCTGCAGCAGCTGCAGGCCGGCGAGCTCGGCGAGTCGTGGCGTCTCGACCACGGGCTCCTCCTCCATGGCTCTCGCGTTTATGTGCCGGACCATGAGGATCTCCGCCACCAGGTGCTCCTGCTGGCCCATGCGGCCGGCCATGAGGGCATCCAGAAGACGCTGCATCGCCTCCGCGCCGACTTCTACGTTCCGCGGGACAAGGTGCTGGTTCAGGACTTGGTGCGTTCCTGTACCACGTGCCAGCGCAACAAGACGGAGACGCTGCAGCCGGCGGGACTGCTGCAGCCCCTCGACGTGCCCTCCCAAGTGTGGGCAGATATCTCCATGGACTTCATCGAGGGGCTGCCGAAGGTGGCGGGCAAGTCAGTCATCCTCACCGTCGTCGACCGTTTCTCCAAGTACGCGCATTTTATTGCACTCGGTCACCCCTACACCGCCACATCGGTCGCTCGTGCCTTCTTCGACGGTATTGTGCGCCTGCACGGGTTCCCCCTCTCCATCGTCAGCGACCGGGACCCCGTGTTCACTGGCCATGTGTGGCGGGACCTTTTCAGGATGGCGGGCGTGCAGCTCCGCATGAGTACCGCCTTTCATCCTCAGACGGACGGCCAGTCCGAGGTGGTCAACAAGGTGATTGCTATGTATTTGCGCTGTGTGACAGGTGACCGGCCTCGGGCGTGGGTGGACTGGCTGTCGTGGGCGGAGTATTGCTATAATACTTCCTTCCATACCGCCCTCCGCGCTACGCCCTTCGAGGTCGTCTACGGCCGCTCTCCACCGCCCATTCTGCCCTACAGGCCGGGGACGGCCCGCACGGAGGCCGCCGATACTCTCCTCCGCAGCCGTGACGAGATGCTTGCCGAGGTTCGTCAGCGGCTCCTTCAAGCTCAGCAGCTGTCCAAGAAGTACTACGACGCCAACCACAGGGACGTGGAGTTCGAGGTGGGCTCGTGGGTCTGGCTGCGCCTTCTCCACCGCACCACGTAGTCCCTCGACCCGCGTGCCAAGCGCAAGTTGGGGCCCCGTTGGGCCAGGCCGTTCTGCGTCCTCGAACGCATCGGTCGAGTCGCCTACCGTCTACAGCTGCCGGAGGGCGCTCGCATCCACGACGTCTTCCATGTTGGCCTCCTGAAGCAGCATCGCGGCGACTCTCCACCAACTCCAGGCGACCTTCCTCTAGTACACGACGGTCGGGTGCTGCCGGCTCCGGAGCGTGCCTTGCGCGTCCAGCAGCGCCGCGGGGTCTGGCGCGTTTTGATCAAGTGGAATGGCCTTCCTGAAGATGACGCGACGTGGGAGATCCTCGACGACTTTCGTGCTGACTACCCCGACTTCCAGCTCGAGGACGAGCTGTTTTTGCAGGCGGGGAGAGATGTTATGACCGGAGTCCAGTATGCAAGGAGGCCCACGGGTGGCTGACCTGGGCGCCTGGTGCATGGGCTTAGGGCCCATGATAATTATCTATATTAGAATTATTGGCTATTGCCAAATCAGTTTCCTATTTTTAGAAGAACTATATATAGATGAATTGTAAAACGATTGGAGATCAAGCAGAAACATATTATTGTTTCCGGCTTCCTCAGGGAGCCGGGAGAAACCCTAGCCGCCTCTACTGTTCACGCGTGAACAGTGCCGCCGCTACTGTAGCCGCGTGAAAGTTAGGGCTACAGCAGCAGCCGCCCATCCTCCACCACGGCGTCCAGCCGCCGACAGCGAGGTTCCCAGCCTGCTCCACCTCCCTCTCATCCCTACAGACTCCGTGATCTACGCGGTAGGATCCGTAATCCTATCACATACATATGTTCTTTCGATTTACCACAATTTCTATACAAAATGTAGGAAGCCAACACTGCATGTCAAGAAAATTACTGGAATGCTAGCAGTGCAACATGCGACGAAGCGCTGTCAAAAGTCGATGCGGTAAACCAGTGACACTATCCGGTAAAAATAAATAAATATTATTCTCATATTAAATAATATGTTTTTGTGTAGGTACTTGGCGGATTAAATATTTATGACATTCTTGAGCCATGCTACCATGGCACAAATACCAAAGAAGTGATCCCACAAAACAACAAACTGCCACCAAGTTTCAAAGATCTTGGTGTAACTAGCAAGCCCCTTCCAGTAAGAACAAGAATGCATGGACGGGCCTGGCCTTTGAGAGCTCCTGTAAGAGATGGGCGTGTTCCATCATGGCAGGAGCTAGCTGCATCAGTTCCCCGTGGAGTTCCGTGTATGGTGAGCACAAGCACACTAACCATCCCTACTATAACTCTATTATCTGTCATAACATTAATGTTCTGCTCCAGAGGTTGCTCTTCATGTCTTTTTGTACTCTCTCATTTTCTTTGCAGAAGTCATTGTTGGTTGCTTCCATCCTCTTTACTTACAAATTTGACCACTAGTTTCTATCACAATATTGAAAGATACAAATAAAAAATATATTCATGAAGCAAATCTAGATATGCTTAGTCAATGTGTAAAACATCCCACTATAGATCGCCATATATGTATGTGAGCTTATGTAGTAATACACTGATACTAATATGTGCAATTCCACACACTTGTTTAGTTCATTTATCTTTATCTTCTCCGATTATAATGTGTAAGGCAGGAACATCTTCCAGCTTTATCTTCTCTGAAATATAGAGGAGTAATTTTTTTCTCCCAAGTGAAGCATGATTCGTTTTGTCCCATTTTCTTATGTACCCTCCCTGTCTTGTTTCCTTAATCTTCAGAGTGATGAAGTTGCAACGGCATGGCTAAACAATGATAACGTCAGATCTGCAATTCACGCCGAACCAGTATGATAGTCATACACTAAATAACCACCTTGTACTTATTGATGGATCGATTCTAAAGCGTTCCACCTTCTAACCATAGTTTATCATGCACATATATTAGGTCAGTTCAATTGGACCCTGGGAATTATGCACAAATAAATTGGATTTTGATCATGATGCTGGGAGTATGATCATTTATCACAAGAATCTTACAAGCCAGGGTTATCGTGCTTTCATTTACAGGTACTTTAAGAACCTATAAAATTATAATATGATTTGGGCTCTTACATTTTTAGACTCAGAAAAGCTGCTATTATCATTGTTATATTTCTTTTGCATTTGTTTCAGCGGTGACCACGATATGTGTGTACCTCACACTGGGACAGAAGCATGGACTGCATCCTTAGGCTACGGCATCATTGATTCGTGGCGACAATGGATTGTCAATGACCAAGTTGCTGGGTATTTGAACAAACATTCACTTTTTTCTCCTAGGATCTTTGAACCGTTTTATCCTAGAGGTTGAATAATTATTCTTGGATATGAATTCACTATAATCAACAAAAGTTAACATTTGTTTCATAAGGGAAATCTTCAGTTAAGTGGTTTATTTATTTTCCATTGTTTCAGTCAAATGTTTGTATGTTCTCAAGGACATAAATTAAGGACATGTTGCTTGCTCACATATTTTTGCTTGCTATACTACTCAGGTACACCCAAGGATATGAAAACGGCCTCACTTTCGCCACTATTAAGGTGTGGTACAGTTCAAATCAAACTTTGTCTATTAATCCATGGATCTGCAAATATGATACTAGCCTGCCAAATAAAAAACAAATTGCATCTAATGACCACACATTTTTGAAACACAAAAAATACTAAGTTGCCTTTTTTTATCTATCCTGTTTGTTCCTTTCGCAGGGTGCTGGGCACACAGTTCCTGAGTATAAACCACAGGAATCATTGGCTTTCTACAGCCGTTGGCTCAATGGTACTAAGCTGTGAAACTCATGAAGGAGCTCCTGACGATGGGAGGCCTATTTCTGTGCAAGGCCATGTAGTACTAAATCAAACAGAGCACGATGTGGAGAAATTGGATAAATCATACAGCAATAAGGCAGCCAAAGGATCAAAGTACCTAGTGCCAACTACAATGTTTCATTGATTTGTGCAAATATTATATGAAAGTACCTTACATGCATTTTTCATGAGTTCACTGTGACCAAACATTTGTGAAAATTGTCCGAGATATTTTTTTGAATCATAGTATAAACATAGAGGCTCATATACACGAGCATACACACTGCACTCTACTTCTATGACCACCTTCGAGCCTAATTGGTAACCTAGACATGCCTCTAGCCAGACTTATAGGCTGCAACTGTCTCTGCTTGGTAGGTTGTATGGTGTTTTAATTTGGCATGAGATGTTCTGGGTGCAAAAAAAAAAGGGCCCTGAGATTGCACCGCAAGGAACAAAATTTCCTTGCCGTGTAGGTATGAGCAAGCTGATTTTGGAGGCAAGGCATAAGATGGTAGAGTTGGTGCACGCCATTGGTGCCACCCAAAATTGGTCTAGCTAGGATTACTTACCCTCCTGTTATATATGCAAGGCGCTGGTGGTTTCCTCCCTTTCCACTCGTTTTTTCTCGTCTCTGGCTAGATAGTTGATTTTTTCCGGCTAATTTTTGGTATAATTGCCATTTTCTGTTGGACCTTCCAATGGTTGCCCCAATCAACGGGAATCTTCCATTCCGGCTAATGGCATTCTTGGAAAGGCTTCGAGTGCCACGCTGGCCCCTAGCCCATGTTCCAAATGTTTCTCCTTGTCCCATACCAGGCCTTTCTGCCCAAACCCCATCCATTGCCGCAACTGTCATCACTCAGGACACACCTATCGAATTGTCGTTTCCCACCTCAATCTCCGTGCCCTTCCATGGGGAGACTCAATCGCAGCTCTTCCGCTTCTCGCCGCTGCCCAGGCTGTTTCACCAACTGCTGGGGCCAAAAGATAACTAGGGACATTTGCTTCCTTTGGAGAATACTATTTTTTACTCACTGGCATTACTCCGCCTCCCTCTTCTCTCATTCGTTGGTCTCGGCCCTGGAGTATCATGGTGCCAGAGTTCAATGACAAAACCTTGGAGAGTTCAACGACGTCCTCGCCGGTGATCACGTCTATTGTATCCCCTCTGCCAGTCTACTAGTTGTTCAATGAGTTCGCTTCCCTTGTTCAGGGTTCTCCTGCCCCTTACCGCACATTTCTTGGGTTGAGAAAACCCCAGCTACATTAACATCTCCCGTTCTTCCGCAGCGGTCAATGGCTTTCCGTATGGTTGATCCCACCCCATTTGTGCCACACTATGGGTAGTGGATCATGGTGCAAGGAAGACCAAGGGAGTTGTGGATCATCATGGGTCGGATGCTAGAAAAGAACAGTGATCTAGCCATCATCACTCTGCATCTGCTCTCGCTAGAGCAGGTTGATTTCTTGGCCATACGTAACATCATTGATGATTCCCTCCATAATCAGATGCGGGTTGACTACCGTTCATTGCAACTATGCTCCCATGGTCAAGCTTTTATGCGGGTTTAACTATATGCATGCTAGAGACTTTCTCATTTACTATAGCCCCCACCCGTATGGCAATGGCACTATTTCCTTTGTTGCACATAACCAGGCTTGGAACAAACATATTGCTGTTATGAATCATGAGGTCTGGCTGATCCTCCTGGAGCTCGGTATTGATTGTGAGATCCAACCTTTGCTAGAAAAGGCCATTGAACCCTTTGATAGGTCCTAAATGGCTAGAGGAGATGAATAGCCTATTAAAAATTTCTACAATAACACTAAGACAACTTGTTAGTCAATTAAATGGCAAAACAAATTTTGCGCTAGCACTACAAGTGTTGCAAGCCACCTATCCACAATTCTAGTCTGCTATGATCAGTAGTAATCACACAATGGCTATGTCACTAATCTACCACTAGTGAGCAATCTAGCAAGAGTAATTCAACTAATTACTTCTATGCTACACTAGAGAGTTACAAAACTAGCTAGGCTACCTCTACACAAGATATCACTATAAATGTAAATACAAGAGAGGTAGGGGATTTTATACCAAGCCGAAGCAAGCGAAAAATCAATCACAATGAAATACCAATTGACACAATGATTTTTCACTGAGGTTCACTTGCTTGCCGGTAAGCTACATCCCCGTTGTAGCGATTCGCCCACTAGGAGGTTCATGCGCTAATAGGCATCACACGCCTAACCCGCAACCGGGTGCCGCACAACCAACACAATATGGGGATCCACCAGCTACGAGCAATCTACTAAAGATGCCTTTCATGATCTCCCATGGAGAAGGCTCAAGAACCCCTCACCATCACCACGATCGGAGCTAGAGACAAGTAGCACTCTCCGCTCAACGATCCTCGCTGCTCTAAGCCATCTAGGTGATGGCAACCACCAAGAGTAACAAGCGAAATCCATAGTGAAACACAATCACCAAGTGTCTCTAGATGCAGCCACTCAAAGCAATGCACTTGGATACTCTTCAATCTCACCAAATGATGAATCAATTAAGCAAGATGAGTTAGAGAGGAATGGATAGGCTCACTAGGGTCTATTCTCAATAGAAAAGGCCAAGAGAGTGCGCCCAAGCCGACCAAGCTCTATTTATAGAGTCCCCAAACAAATCCAACAGTTATGCCTGTAACACCCTAGTGTTAAGCATGCATTGGGCACTTGCATTTATGAGCATGAGCATCATTTGAGCATCCATGAGCATGAGCATATGAAGTGTTATCTCAATCACCTTACTTTTGTTACATGTGATGATAGCTATATGCATGTATATGCTTGCCATTGTGTGTGACCAATGCATGAAATGCTTGTGGGGCCATAGAAACACCTTAACATGTTTAGGATGGTACATGGAACAAGTTTGGTATTCATGACATGGACCAAAACAGCCCCCAAGTCATAGTTATTCTAGAAACTCCAATTTTCAAGTTACTAGTTTGACCAAAGTTGAACTATGCTTAAGAGTGCTTGCATGACAATGCACCCTTAAGCAAAGTTGTAGTACTTGATGAGAGTAACAACTTTTATTTTGGGCCAAGGCCTAATTCAGTGCATAGCATGCTCAAAAATAGCTCACAATTAGAAAGAAAATACTGTTTTGGACTTTGAAATTTTTTTCTAAGTGTTGGAGCTGATTACAGTTTCAACGTACCTGACTTTGAGGTGATGTAACATCCAAACCATTGCGAATTAGCAGATGATTTCTAAAGCAACCTTGTAGCCCTTACATAGTTCTATAAGATTTGTTCACACACCTTGCACTGACTCACCACGGATTAAGAGTTACATGGACACAAAGTTGCTCTGTCAGACGTGCACGCCTGGCCGCGGCTACCACGTCGTGGCCATATGCCGACGACAGCTAGGCCAGTTGGGCCAGCGCGCAGACAAGAGGGCTGCGCCCCTGCTGCTCCCTCCCACTCGCTCTCACTCGCTCTCTCTTTCTCGCCATGCCCAGCTAGAGTGGAGCCGAGCTCGCTCACCGCCGTTGTAGCTCCATCAGTCGACTCCTGTCAGCCATAGATGCTCCACCATCACCCCCACCTCCTCGTGCCACCAGTGCCACCCTTAGAACCGAGGTAAAGCGGCTTTCCACTTTGTTGTCGCCGCCATTGCCACTGGAGCGTCGCCGCGCTCTCGGCTCACCGTGGCCAGGCCGCTCCACTGCATCTCCTGCCTTCCTATCTTCTGGTCCGTAGTTGCCTTAGGTCACCGCTGCTCTGGCTGGAGCTAGGGTAGATGATATCGTACCGTCACGCAGGAATGCACCGCCGCTCCTGCCTTGCCTGCCATGGCCACAAGCTTGAGCTCACCGCGGCCAGCAGCCCCTAGGTCTCGCCATCCCCCGCTCAAAGATGTTTGTGCATGGCCATGAACCCTAGCTCCTACCACGAACATGGATACCCACCTCTAGCCACCGGTTAGCCAGAACGGAGAGCCCTACTGTGTGTGCTGGGTGCCGCCGTGCCACCATGCACACGGTCAGGCTCCCCCACTGCTCCACCGTGGCCAGATCTTGCTCTAGAACTGTGCTAGGTCACCATAGAGGTAGGGCCGTCCTCACCGGAGCCTACCATGGCCGGAGATGGCTGGCGTGCCACCGCACGACCACTGCCATCCACCATGGTCGCCGGTGAGCTTGCTCCAGTGAGCCGCCAACCCAACCTGTGGTACCCCTGGGTGAGGGTTGACGAGAGGAACACGATGGTGCCCGGGGTTTCGCTGGAGACCTCGCCGTTGGCAAGCTCTCACCGGTCAAATGTCGTGCCCTACACTGGTCTCACGGATGAGCGGGCCCCGTTGACCGCGGGCCCATCTGTCAGTCTGTGTTCTTTGATTTTTCTTATTTATTTCACAGATTTGAATACATGTTTCAAAAATTCATATCTAGAGATAGGGTAATCCAATTTGAGTGATTCCAATTTTGTTAGCTTCCTTAGGAAGTGTAGTATTTATTAAAAAAATAAAATATACAGTTCTAGCATGTTTCTTGGGGAAATTAAATTGGGCAAATAAAGTGCTTTTCACTTAGTTTAAATCTTGTAAAATGCATATCTTGAGCTAGGGAAGTTATAAAAATATGATTCCAATTTTGTTGAGTTTGTATTAACATGATCTAGCTAAGAAAAATGATAAACCCACAGTAAATCTATTTTGAATAGGGTCTTTATATTTAACCCTAAATAAATGGTGATTTCTGGTGAAATTCATTAGAATAAAAATAGGTAACATATGGTCATGCAATTTTTTGTACAGTGTTATTGTGGTAAGATGAGGTTAAGAAAAATATGAAATCTGTTGTTTGATACTTCTCACTAGGTCAATCCATTTTCACTAAAATAAGCCTATGTACCTTCTCATTTTTATAGAGGATGGTATACTTGTTCAGTTAGCATGAAAGTTATACAGTAGCCTATTGGGAGCATATATGAGCTACTGTAATTTTCTTAGAATTTACTGTGCACTTTTGATATATGTTCCTTATTTCACCTTAGTGTCCAAATAAATTAATAAAGGCATTTAAATAATTTATTTGGGCTTGACCATTATGTTTTCTAAAGTGTATATGATGTATATGAACTGTTGGTACCATTTGTTGTGCCCAGATTTGATTTCTTGTATGCAGTGAAATATAAATTGCTCTATAATTCAATTATAGTGACTGTTTTGAACAGTTTCTGTTATTAAGTAAATTGCATGGGTAAAATGATGTTTGTTGTGAATCTTGTCAATAACAAAGTCGTAGATAATTTACTTATATTGATTGTGTCAAATTTTCATGGCAATAGGCTAAATGTTTTGAGAGTTATAGCTGTTGGAAGTTGGTCTCCAGAAATGCTTATTCTCTAGAATTTCTGGATAGATCTGGGAAATTGCTTTGTTTGACCTTGATATCCATTGAATCATCTTGAGATGACTATAATAAAGTTGTAGGCAGTTTTATAAGATTTCCATAAAGTCTAAGGTCATAGTATTTGGTTGTGTAGAACTCCAGATATGGCCAAAATAAATAGCTGTTGTTTACAGTCCAGGAAATGACTAAGTCAAATTATAATTGTTTGTCTCATGTTATGCTTGTGTAGATGCTTAGGCTAATTGAGATTAGTTGTTAGCTGCAGGTTCTAAGCCTCTTACTAATGATGAACAACATTACCTTAGGTTACTAGAACTTGGTGAGTGTATGTTTCTTAAACTATAGAAGAGATATGCACCTACTCAGTAAAGATCAACTAGAAGAAAGTTATACATCTACTTGGTCAACGAATGTTAAACTTATCATACATCTTGTGGATAACCATGCCCATGCGTATATACTTCATCAGGTCATCTCATCTCTTATGCATTGATGATACTCATTTGTACATATGCATGCAATAGGTTCCCCGGAAGCAGTGACGCTACTCGAGTTCAGACTCGAGCATCAGGAGGAGTAGCAGGCAGTCCAGGAGCAGGAGGTTCAGGTGGAAGGAGGAGTCAACGTGGAAGATATTCTTGAGTGTCCTGATCACCAACCTTCCTCGTTTCTGAAAGGCAAGCCCTAGTGCATTCTAAGCCTTCTATGTTTTCTAAATATCAACTTGAGTCCTTTTATGTTGATGCATTAAGTACTAAGTGTTGATTGGAACCACTTGCTGCATATACTTCCTTGTCTAAACAAATATATCTTGAATCCTATGTAGGTCTAGGATCAAATATATGCTTAGCCATGCTTAGTTTGGTAGAAGTCGAGTGATTTCTTATCACCTACAAGATATAGGTAGATATCTGGTCACGGTTGGCTATAATTGCTATCGTGGAAATAACCATGTGTTGATGAATAAAAGGACACCGGGCGGGATTGTGATAGAGAAGCAACAAGGCATGGAGAACTTGGTGCCTATTTATCCCCGTCTGTGTCGATTAAGGACCGATTCGTTGTATGTCCTCTTGTCATGTTGAACGTAAGCCTAGCACTTAGTTGGCCGGATAAGCCGTTGCGACCACGAAGCCGAGTAGCTCAACTCAGGCCAGGACCTGGTAAGTGAAAGTGCACACACTGGAGGAAGTAAGGGTGTGCGGGGAGCCAGTTGCATGAGTCCAAGGGCAGGCCAGGCCTGAACTTCCTGGCAGACTGGTAGTATCCGTGAGGGTGCGGTGCTGATCGGACCTGTGACTGTACCTGAGTTGTACCAAAGGTGACCCGACACGACCCCAACGGGGGAAGTGTGGGTTTGTGTTAGGAATAACTCCCTAGCTGGTTTGAATCGATTCAAGTTGCCATCTCTCCTGGATAGTGAGAACTTGACTGAGCAGCGGCAACGTAGCATTAATTGATGGAACTTGATGGTTATGATGATGCTCAAATTAATACACCGGATATGGTTACTAATGCTTGTTAGCTTAATCAAGTGATTGCTCTAGTACAGGTGCTAATCTAGAGATGCTTAATTGAATAGGTATTCAATTTGATGCTAAAGATATTAAATCTCCAAGTTATGTTACTTAAGCTTTTATGCAAAATGTTGTCAAGCTAACTCCACCGATAAAGCGTTGCATACTCCTTGGTGTCATATTATTTCTGGTTTACGACGGGTAAGTCTAGCTAAGTATATTCTTGTACTCAGGGTTTATTCCCTCTTGTTGCAGATGATATGATGTATCATGGGTACTGTAAGAACTGCCTTCATCCTGCCGTGGATGAGGACTAAACCATGGGGCATGGTACTCCTAAGTTATCCTCTCTGTTATGCTTTTGCTGGAAATGACCATGGTACTGGCATGTATTTGAACTAAGTGTGATGTTGATGTCAAACTACTTTGCTTCCGCTATTTGAACGTGTTTTGTAATAACTATGTGAACTCCGATGTATGTGAGATACTTGTGAACCATTTGCGAACTGTGATGTAACATGTGACTTGTTATATTGAATCATGTATGATCTTGGCTTGTATGTTGGTTGGTTTGAGATCCTTCATGATTTCATTAGACTACCGGATTTATATGGGCTCAAGTATGATAGTTTGATCGCTACGATGATTGCTATTGTACTTGTGCTCTTATAAATTAGACGGTTCTATTATAAATGTCCCTCACTGGGCTGTCTGTGTACTGGCCAGACACGTCTAGCGTGTCCGGTCGCTGTTAAGCTGCCACCTGTTATGTTCAAATGGTTATAGCCGTTGGCGCCCATCGGCTAGCACTGTCACGCACTGTCAGTCATTGACCGGTCGCACAGGATCACGATCGGACATGTTCGCTCAGGGCTCAGTCGCCTACACGCCAGCTTCCTTAGTGCCAAGATCGGACACGACACTCAAGTGATCAGATGCACATGCAAGCAGGGTCCAGTCGACTCTAGTAAGGGTCCAGAGAGCATTTGAGATGACCAGACGCATTCGGTCGCATGTGACCGGACACGCCCAGTGTCCGATCCTTACTCGCTCAGCTCTTGCGTGCCACGTCATCATGACTGGATGTAGGAATAGTATTCCCCCAGGGTCCGGTCACTCCCCTGAGCCAGAGTCTGATCACTTCACCCCTCTGCCCGAGCCTAGGGTTAAGCACCGGACGCGTCTGGCCCCTATATCAGACGCGTTCGATCACCCCGTGACCAGCAGCTTCAACTCCATTCACTTCACCCTTGCTTCTAACTTGCCAACCACAAAGTGTCTCACCATAGTGCACGTATGTTAGCATTTTCACAAAGCATTTTCAAGGGGTGTTAGCACTCACTAAAATCTAAATGCATATGCAATGAATTAGGATATCTAGTGGCACTTTGATAACCGCATTTCACATTGAGTTTCACCCCTCTTAATAGTATGGCTATCTATCCTAAACACACTCACACCCATTCTGTGTCTTGAGTGCCAAAACAAAAGCTCCTATCAATTATACCTTTGCCTTGAGCCTTTTTGTTTTTCTCTTTCTTCTTTTTGAAGTTTAGAGCTTGATCACCATCATCACATGTCCATCATCACCTCCATGGACTTCATCCTTGCTCCAATACTTGGTGTGTACTAACCTATCTCATAGTCGCTTAGAGCCAAAGGTTAGTACCTAGGGTTTCATCAATTAGCCAAAACCAAACTAGAGCTTTCAATCTCTCCCTTTTTGGTAATTGATGACAACCCTTTCACAAAGATATGAATTGAAATCATTTTGAATTCATGTTGCTTGCCCAAGCATTTTTACCATGTGTAAAGGATTTGGACAAGTTTCATGAACCCAAATTGGTAGCATTAAGTCCCCCGACATATGTGCTAAGAGTTTGGATAGAAGCTTGCACATATGCATAGATAGGAAATGTGGGAGTGTAATGTCTACCAAATGATGCTAAGGTATAAGAGATGGACCTTTGAAGTGTGATACCAATCGGAGTGCACCAATAATACCATCCTTAGCACCATTGTTAGTTAGATAGCACTTGCAAAACATAAACACTAGATACCTCATGAGATCAACATTATAAGCAAGGCTCTAGTACCACTTGTGAAAACAAATGCAAGGCTTATCTAACTATCATCCTATGCATGCAAGTTTTTCATTTCATCAGTCAAACCTACAACTAGCATACACCACTCAAGCATGGATTATTGGATTTAAAACTTATTCAATGCAAGCATACATATAAAATGCACATTCAAATACATCATTTAAGTTTATGAGCTTGCTCCCCCCTACTTGTGTGCTCAAATTTTGATTGATCCCCTTCTATTTGCAATTCGCCCCCTTTGTCATACTTCTCCTCTCCCCCTATCTTACTATCTTTGTGAATTTCTCTCCCCCTTTGTCATTAATGACCACAAAAGGTGAGCTCCAATTTTAGATAGGTTAGGGTGTATATGAGGATCATTTTCCCAAATTTGGTTCAATCTAGATTATTTACCAAAGAAATTTAACTCAGTTTGATCCAATGGCAAGCTTCTTCACACCTCAAAACAAGGGTTATCTTGACAATGTTGAGTTAAACCCTTTTAGTTCACTCTCTAGATTAAACACTAGGTTCACAAGCTCACAAACATGTCATATGCTATCACTAGATCAAGTCAATCATATAAGCAATAGTGGTACCATACAAGCATCAAATTCATTTGATTTTCATGAATGAGTCTATAAAACATGAGGAATGACTAGATTCACTAAATAAGTCCTTATCAAGGAATGTATGCCATGCCAAACTATTTTACCTTGGATTGCTCGAAGGAGAGGCATGTCATATAAGTGGGGGTGCATCAACACATATTTGAGAAATCCAATATGTTCAACTCATTCCTTAGCTTGCAAAACCTTTTCTCATCAAACTGGCTTGGTGAATATATCGGCAAGTTGATCTTCGGTGCCCACACTCTCAATTGAAATGTCCCCTTTTTGTTGATGATCTCTAATGAAATGGTGGTGGACATCAATGCGCTTTGTTCTTGCATGTTGAACTGGATTGTTGGTGAGTTTGATAGCACTCTTATTGTCACATAGCAATGGCACTTGTTTGAATCTTACTCCAAAATCATTCATGGTGGTCTTCATCCAAAGAATTTATGCACAACAACTACTAGCGGATATGTATTCGGCTTTGACAGTTAATAATGTAACACTATTTTGCTTCTTTGATGATTAAGATACATGTGACCTTCCCAATAGTTGACATGTGCTCGATCTGCTCTTTCTTTCCACCTTGCATCCCGCATAATCGGAAGTCCGAATATCCAACTAACTCAAACTTTGCTCCTTTGGAATACCACAAACCAACATTTTGTGCATGCTTCAAGTACCTCAATATTCTCTTTGTAGCCTTCAAATGACTTTCTATTGGTGAGGTTTGGAATCTTGCACACATACATACACTAAATATGATATCCGGCCTTGATGCGGTCACATAGAGTAGGCTTCCAATCATTGAACTATACAATTTTTGATCCACCATGTTGCCACTTGCATCACTATCCAAATTTCCATTTGTTCCCATGGGTGTACTAATTTACTTGGCATCATCCATTCCAAACTTCTTGAGCATGTCTTTGATATACTTGCCTTGACTCACAAATGTGCCATTCTTCATTTGCTTGATTTGAAGACCAAGGAAGTAACTAAGTTCTCCAATCATGAACATCTCAAACTCATTAGCCATCATCTTCCCAAACTCTTCACAAAAGTCTTGATTGGTTGATCCAAATATGATATCATCCACATAGATTTGCAACACAAACAAGTCCTTTCCAATCTTCTTGGTGAAAAGAGTGGTGTCAACCTTTCCCATCATGAATCCCTTAGAGTGGAGAAAGTTCCTCAACCTCTCATACCATGCCCTAGATGCTTGCTTCAAACCATACAATGCCTTTCTTAGCTTGTACACATGGTTGGACTTCTTATCATCTTCAAAATCGAACGGTTGCTCAACATAAACAAACTCATTGATGTAGCCATTCAAGAATGCACTCTTCACATCCATTTGATAAATCTTGATGTTGTGGGTACAAGCATAGGCTAGCAAAATCCTAATTGCTTCCAATCTAGCAACTGGGGCATATGTTTCACCAAAGTCAAGACCTTCTACTTGAGTGTAACCTTGTGCTACCAATCTTGTTTTGTTCCTTACTACTATCCCATCTTGATCTTACTTATTTCTAAAGACCCATTTGGTTCCAATCACATTGTGGTTCTTTGGTCACTCAACTAATCGCTATACTTGATTTTTGGTGAAGTTGTTCAACTCTTCATGCATAGCATTAACCCAATCAACATCCTTCAATGCTTCTTCTATCTTCTTTGGTTCAATGGATGATGCAAATCAGAAATGCTCACAAAATGAAGCCAATCTTGATCTTGTTTGTACACTTCTAGAAATATCTCCAATTATAGTGTCCAATGGATGATCCCTTGCAATATTGGTTGGTTGGAGTATTGGAACATGATTGCTTGCACTTGCTTGCTCATTGAATTTATTCACTTGAGATGATGAGCTAGCCACTTGATCTTGCACATTGTCATGAGAGCCACTTATACTTGCTTGATGTGTATCATATTGCACACTTGAGCTAGAGAGCACTTGCACTTGATCATCTTCTTCATCTATCACTTGTCTAGGCCTTAGGTCACCAACATCTATGTTCTTCATAGCATTTGATAGTTGAATGCCTCTAACATCTACAAGATTCTTATCTTTATCTTGGAAACCCTTGGTTTCATCAAATTCAACATCATGAACTTCCTCAAGAGTACCACTTGGCAAATTCCAAACTCTATAAGCTTTGCTAGTGGTTGAGTATCCAAGCAAGAATCCTTCATCACACTTTTTGTCAAACTTGCTCATTCTAGTGCCTTTCTTCAATATGTAGCATTTGTAACCAAAAACCCTAAAGTATGCAATATTGGGCTTTCTACCATTCAAGAGCTCATAAGGTGTCTTCTCTTTCAATGGGTGACAATAGAGTCGGTTGCTACAATAGCAAGCTGTGTTGATTACTTCGGCCCAAAAGGATTGACTCACATTGTACTCACTAAGCATAGATCTTGTCATGTCAATGAGTGTTCTATTCTTCCTCTCAACAAGGCCATTAGATTGTGGAGTGTACTTGGCCGAGAATTGATGTCTAATTCAAATTCATCACACAAATCATCAATTCTAGTGTTCTTGAACTCACTACCATTGTCGCTTCTAACTCTCTTGATGGTTATTTCAAATTCATTGTGAGTGTCCTTGACAAAAGACTTGAAAGTTGCAAACACATCACTTTTGTCCACTAGAAAGAATACTCAAGTGTATCTAGTATAGTCATCCACTATCACAAAGCCATATTTGTTTCCACCAATGCTAGTGTATTGTGTTGGCCCAAACAAATCCATATGCAATAACTCAAATGCCTTGCTAGTACTCATTATGCTTTTCTTAGGATGGGTGTTTCCAACTTGTTTTTTGGCTTGACAAGAGCTACAAAGCTTATCCTTCTCAAATACCACATCCTTTAAGCCTCTAACTAAGTCATGCTTAATCAATCTATTCAATTGTTTTATTCCAACATGACCAAGTCTTCCATGCCATAACCAACCCATGCTAGACTTAGTGAACAAGTATGTTGACAATGGAGTTTCACTAGCATTGAAATCAACCAAGTATAGATTCTCATATTTAAAGCCTTTGAAGATAAAATTAGAGCCATCTACACTTATGATCTCTACATCATCAACTTCAAATATGCACTTAAATCCAACATCACACAATTGAGCCATAGATAGCAAATTGAAATTCAAGCTCTCAACTAGAAACACATTTGAAATGCTCATGTCATTGGATATTGCAACCTTACCAAGCCCCTTGACCTTGCCTTTGCCATTATCACCAAATGTGATACTATCATAACCATCATTGACATTGGTGTTGATTGAATTGAACATTCTTGCATCACTGGTCATGTGTTGAGTGAACCCACTATCAAGAACCCAATGCCTTCCTCCTGCTTTGTAATTGACCTATAAAAGAAGATCAATTCCTTTTAGGTACCCGAGCTTACTTGGGTCCTTGAAGGTTAGTGACTAAGCTCTTTGGCACCCAAATGGCTTTCTTCTTTGAGCCCACAATTTGAGTACCAACAAACTTATCTTGCACCCCATTAACACCCTTGGTAAGCAAATAACAAGAATCAAACTTAACATAGGATACATTAGCTTGTGATTTCTTGTTCTTGCAATATTGCTCTACATGCCCAACTTGCTTGCAACTATTACAAAACCGACAATTGTTCTTCACAAAACTAGTCTTGTGAGGAGCAAAGGCCGCCTAGCCTTTCTTAGGGGTATAGCCCAATCCCTCTTTGTTGAAAGAAAATCTTTGGCTACCCAAACACTTTAGCAAGCGGGCCTCACCACCATAGGCATTGCCTAAGGCGCGAGTAAGCTCATTTACCTCCTTCTTGAGGGTTTCATTCTCAACTATTAGTGAGGCATCACAAGTGAAACTGTGATTACTAGATGAGGTAGAAGTAGAAGTGCTACAAGAAGGGTTAGTGGGAGCAACAATAATAGGCTTGTAGAAAGATTCATCAATAATATCATAAGTCAAGCCTGCATCACATGTTATAAGAATCACCTTCTCATTTTGCTCAAGAAGAGTGGAATGAGCTTTTTCAAGCTTCTTGTGAGCTTTGCCAAGCTTCTCATGCGCTTCCTCTAGCATCTCATGAGATGCATTGAGCTCATCAAAGGCTTTCTTAAGGGCTTTAAGCTCCTTCCTTAAGACTTTGCATTCCCTTCTCTTAATGTCAAAATGAGTCCGAGCGTCTTCTAACATGTCAAAGAGCTCATCCTTTGATGGTTCATCCTTATGATCGCTCTCACTATCTTCCTCACCACACTCATCATCAGATTGTACCTTAGTGGCCATAGCCATGAAGCATGTCGATGGAGTGTCGAAGAGCGAAGGCTTGTCATTGATAGCAATGCTTGCAAGAGCTTTCTTCTTGGTGGTCTTATCATCATCACTATCATCATCACTTGAGGAAGCATCACTATCCCAAGTGACCATATATAAACCACCTTTCTTCTTCTTCTTGAAGGTCATCTTGTCCTTTTCTTTATTCTCCTTTTTTTTGCTCTTTTTGTTGTCATCATCATTGTCACAATTGTAGAGACAAACGGCAAAGAGATGATCCTTGCTATTGCACTTGAAGCATCTTCTTGGGTCATCCTTGTTCTTAGAAGATGACTTCTTCCTTCTAGCATGATATCCCTTCTTCATCATAAATTTGCCAAATCTCTTCATAAAGAGAGCCATCTTCTCATCATCTTCCTCATCAAGGCTTGAGACTTCATCTTCACTTGATGTGTCTTGCTTCGCTTTGCCCTTGGATGATGATGTAGCCTTGAATGCCACACTCTTCTTCTCATCCTTCTTCTCATCTTTCTTCTCATTCTTCTTCTCTTCCTTCTCATCATCATCTCTATATTTATTATCAGTCATCACATCTCCCAACACTTGGTTTGGTGTCATGGTGTCCAAACCGCTCCTCACTAGAATGGTGACCAATGTGTCAAATCTTGAGGGTAAGCATCTCAAGAACTTGTGAGAAAAGTCCTAGTCCTTCACTTCTTCACCAAGTGCTTTGAGATCATTGACAAGCACTTGTAGCCTATGGAACATCTCCGGCACACTCTCATCATCCTTCATCTTGAAGCTTGCAAACTTTTCTTTGAGAATGTATGCCATGGTGCCCTTCACCGCTTGAGTGCCCTCAAATGATTCCTTCAACTTTTTCCATGCATCATGAGCTATCTCAATGTTCTTGATTTGCTCAAATGTCCTCTCATCCATGGCATCATGAATGGCACTAAGAGCAATGTCATTGTTTTGTAGCAACACTTCTTCAGCTGCGGTGGGATTTTCTGGGTCGGCAACCTCAAACTTGATCTCCAGCACCTTCCACACCTTCCTATTGATTGACTTGATAAAGGTGGTCATCTTTGCCTTACAATATAGATAATTTGTGCCATCAAATTAGGGTGGCTTCTTGGTGTTGTTGATTTGAGTCATTTTGACACTGTAGGTTGTTAAGCCTCAAATCACGGTGACTACGGCTCCGATACCACTTGAAAGGTCCTAAATGGCTAGAGGGGGTCAATAGCCTATTAAAAATTTCTACAACAACACTAAGACAACTTGTTAGTCAATTAAATGGCGAAGCAAATTTTGCGCTAGCACTACAAGTGTTGCAAGCCACCTATCCACAATTCTAGTGTGTTATGATCTCTAATAATCACACAATGGCTATGTCACTAATTCTACCACTAGTGAGCAACGTAGCAAGAGTAATTCAACTAATTATTTCTATGCTACACTAGAGAGTTACAAAACAAGCTAGGCTACCTCTACACAAGATATCACTATAAATGTAAATACAAGAGAGGAAGGGGATTTTATACCAAGCCCAACAAGTGAAAAATCAATCACAATAATACCAATTGACTCAATGATTTTTCACCGAGGTTCACTTGCTTGCCGGCCAGCTACGTCCCCGTTGTAGCGATTCATCCACTTGGAGGTTCACGCGCTAATAGGCATCACACGCTGTTGACGGTCATTAACATCAATCATAATCTGTCAACATATCCTACATATATACTTAATTCCATCACCAAACATGGCTTAAATTAATGAATTTGATGAGTTTTGGAGATTTCATGACTGCAGGAGGATTTAATTAGCAAACCGTCAAGGTGTACCTATTCGTCAAAGTAAATCACGTTTATCTGTGATGAAACTAAATTGGAAAGGCTCTAGAATGCTCTAGAAGGAGAAACACCACAACCCAGCCTGAGAGGCTGACATGTGGGGCCAGACGACCCTACCTATAGGCCAGCTAGCCTGTGGGTCCCATAGGTCAGCCCCTCCTCGCTACGTCGGTTCTCCACCGCCTTAAAGATCAAATCTACGGCGTTGCTCAAGGTTGGTTTGATCCAAGGGTCTAGATTTGATGTTGCCCCCTATATATATACACCCATGTACCTCCTCCAATAGAGCATCCTAAAACTTGAAACCCTAATTCATATCCTCATCATTAGGATCAAAGCCAATAATCAAGAAAAGATTAGTCCTCCAAGTTAGGATCTTGTCTTGTAGATAGAAATAGTGAGATAGAGAGTGAGGAAAGAGTTTGGAGGAGGTGTCGGCCTGTTGGTGCACTCTCTATGGCTTGTACCTTGGCATAATTAAGTTCTACTTGAGCTTGGTTCTAACATTTCTCTGGTAGTCAACTTCTGATTCAAGTAAGTATCGTGTTTATATTGTTTATCAGGTTCGTGACTCTTTTGAGTGCTTTATTCTCTTCCTAGGGGGAGTAAAGTATTAATCATAAGTGTAAGTGTGGTGCTTAGACTTGGGTTAATCGTGGATGCACCCTGCATTCTGGACCGATGGTAGATCATGAGTGTGACATTTTCGTTGAGTCCTTTGTAGTCCACCTCCTGTCTATAGGCCAAGTAGGACCCGATTACTATGAAAAGCATCCTCTGCTGGTGTCTTTCCTTAGTAATGTCCCCAGTTGAATAGTAGAATACATAGCTTACCCAAGTCAAAACTAGAGAACCTTAGTAATCCTCTCTATGCTCCTATTTATCCTTAACCTTGTTGCTACCCCTAGTTAAGTTAGAATGTAGTCAATCTCACATGTTTCCCTGTGGATACGATACTTGGAATACTTCTGGTGAAAGCTATAGCGGTATCCATGCACTTGTGGAACTTTAATCTATGTGCGTCTTAAATATACCAACAAGCTTTTTGGCGCCGTTGCTGGGGAAACGGTTGTTGAATTAACTACGAACCTAGCTTAACTTTGTATCTATTGTTTTTCTTTTAGCATGGATAACACACCTATATATCAATATGCTAAACCTACAAGCGCATGCTTAGAGCCACCAGAATCTTCAAAGCCTATCCTAACACCTGGCTATGAGCTGCGCCCATGTTTAATAAAAATAATTTGGGAACAATCCTTCTCGGGAGAAGGAGATGAAAACTCATACTTACATCTATGAGAGTTTGAACAGGCCTGTGCATGCTTGCAAATCGCTGGCATGTTTGACGAGACCTTAAGATGGAAGTTATTTCCGTTCTCTTTGATGGGAAGACCTAAGCAGTGCTTATTGTTATTTATAAGTGCTAATGGAATATGAAGGATTCCACAAGCGCATAGAATATCATTGTAGCATTTTACCGAGAGTATTCCAGGTATCGTTATTTATATTTTACCACAGGGAAATAATGGAGTAAAGATTATTGGATAACAAAGTGGTAATTACTAATCAACATACTTGCATAGCTATAGCAGAGCATAAATGTATTGATAGGAATTAAGCATAATGACACTCAGGGGATAGATCACTAAGATAATGTAAACTAGTCAACTCGGGAGAACAACGGGTGAGGTAGATTCCTGTGACATTCTTATTATAGGATCAAAGTGTATATATACCCAACTATAATTAAGACTAACTCTACTCTTGTGCACTTCAGGACGCCGCTAGACAGTAGAGCTCCGCAAAAGGATAACTTTATTGACATGACTACGGTCCTACAATTTAAGAACTTGCTCACATGGGGTGGACAACAGAGGATAGACGGGGCTGTCACCTCCCACTACTAGGAATATCCACTTCTATGATGAATAACTTTCATCACTGAAGGTGCCAAATTCATCATAATTTCAGTTCTATGACGAATTTATGACAAAAAATGATTCGTCGTAGAAGTCGCGTCATACCTGAACTTTTATGATGATTTTCGCAAATCATCATAGAAGTGGCTTGATCTATGATGAAAACAGAACATCATAGAACTATTTTGGCATCCGTGGCAGGGGGTTGCCACACTGGTGGGTGCTTCCATTGGAGATGCTTTCCATGTGTACATGCTATAGCCAGTTGTATTGGAGATGGTTCGGGTACGTGTCACCTTCTTATTAAACAACGTGGCCTTCTCTAGTTCTTGCATGTTTTAGGTTCTTACTAGACCACGTGTCGGGTTCTTGTTGCTCCACATGTCAGTTTTTTATGGGCACACGTGTCGTGTTGCGGTTGGATCACGTGTCACTTCTTCATTGGACCATGTGGCATATTTTGATTGGTCCACGTGGCCATTTCTTATTCGACCACACATCACGGCACTATTTGTCCATGTTTCACATTTTTATTCGGCCACGTGGCTTGATGACATCCTACCATGTGTCGGATTTTTAATAGCCTATGTGTCGTGCTCTGGCTATTTCACATGTCATGCACCGGTTCCTCCATGTGTCGCATTTTTATTTGATCATGTAGCCTATTCTGGTTCTACCACATGGAGTACAATCAATTTGTCATAGAAGTGATTCAAGATCATCACTATTGCACAGATTGAATATATAACAATTCAGCCTGGCAAACAAATAACCACAATTAACATTTTACATGTTAGCAGTGAACCACTGATAGAGTATCACAACATCAAACCATCACATGCGTCCACACAACAGACCACAAATGTTCATCGCATCAAGCCGCAGGAGTTGAAGAATGAGAGTTAATTACCAGGAGAGCTTAAACGCAAGACTAGCTCACAAAGCCTATTGTACTCCTCCTGTTGTTGTTGCTTGAATTCCTCAAGCCCCATTTCGGCCTTTTCTGTCCTCACCTTCAGTCCATCCACTAGTTTGATGACCTCAGATGTACTTTCCTATTCACCAGCAAGCTGCTCCTGAAGTGTCATCGCCGCCGATGTTTCTGCTCTTGTGGAGCTTCTCAGGATACCAGCATTCTTCAAAAAAGGTTTTTGCTGCTTGCCTAGTAGGGGCGCTTGCCTCGGTATAGGCAGAGGACCTTGGAAACAACATCAGCACTAGTCATTGGTTGCTGCCCATCAGCAACAGGTTTTGCTTGCATAGCTTCCATAGCTTCCTGCGAAATTCAATCAGTAAAACATTAGGTTACAGATAGTGTAAGAGGACTTCAACTGAAAACCCAAGAGATTAATTCATAACAAGTAATGCATAGGACTTCCTCAGACGACTGCTAATAGAGATTACATAAGCACAATGCATAGGTCTTTTGTAGCCTACTACCGATAGATATTACATAATCACTGTTAGTATTTTTAAACGCACACAGATAAATCCGCAAGCGCACGGATACCATTGTAGCTTTCACCTAGGAGTATTCCAAGGTATCATATTTATCCATAGGGAAACAATGGTTAAAGAAGTTGATAGTTCACCATCATGTATCTACTAACTAGTAGACCAACTGAACTAAAGCGGGGTAGGTGTTGATGATGATAAGAGTTATGAATAATAACACACATAGGAGAATTCCATGGTAAAATAAGTGAGCAGTTTAGCTAAATTGAGATGACAATGGGTGATTTCAAGGTTCTTAAATACTTCTCTATTACTTTGGTTCTATAGGGTATAACTAATTCATGGGTAGATATAGCGATCACACACAATAACACTTTGGAGCAACAGTACCTTTCCAACTCTCAAGGGGGGTGAGAAAGTGTAGTTGGGGGAAGGATGCCTAAATCTCTACAAACACCAATCTGAACATGGTGGATTGCAACGGCCTAACAGAGCTGTCACCTTTTGGCTACCACAACTAACCATAGGATTGGGCACAATCTCAGATAACCTATAGTCTAGACACCATATCTATACTATCGATTACTACTCTAGCCACGTATGATAACTAGAGCACTCGATGCGAGCGGAGATCCCATGCTATGATATGAGAACTATACTAACCAATCACATGAAAGGCATAAAAGTAGATAGAGAAGATAACTATATTAAAGCATAAGTCTTGCAAAGGTAAGTTATAAAGATATACCCGACCTCCGAAGATTTCTCCAAAACCTGAGCATGGCTTAACTCTCCCTAACTCTCAACTAGAGCTATTCTACTTCTACATCTTGAGAGTTGGCTCTGATCCTGATGAGGAGGATATGAATTAGGGTTTCAGGATTGCCTCAGGGTGGGGAGTAGGGGCTGCTATATATAGGGGAGATGGAGTAGGGGGCAAGGCATTGCCACGTCATCGACCAGCGTCAACTCCCTTAATCACCGTTGGATGAACTGACTTAAAACAACGGCATAGACTGAACCTAGGAGGCAGTAGAGAACCAACATACGAAGGAGAGACCGACAGGTGGGGTCCATAGGCCAGCTGGCTAAGGGGTGGGGCTAGCCAGCCCCCCCTATCAGCCACTCGGCTCGATCTTCGATGGGTTGCCTTCTGGATGGTTCTAGAGTCTTCCTATATCGATTTCATCACGGATAAACATGATTTGCTCTGATAAATAGGTCCACCTTGCCAGTTTTTTGATTAAATCCTCCTGCAAACACAGATTCACCAAAAATTATGGAATTTATAAGTTTATACCCCTAGACCTATGTTTGGTGATGGAATTTAGCATAGATGCAGGTTATATTGATGGTTTATGATTGACATTAACAACCATCAACAAGCACAATGTATAGGTACCATATTGATTGGTGTAAAATTACAACTACAAAATTAAATGATGTTGCCACATTAGGCTCCTATCACGTTTCCTTCTTTTATGGCAATGGGTTCAGTAGATTTCAAGGAATGCAAATGAAGGTACTTACAACTGCTACTCTTGCACGCTTAGGCCCTTTTTCGTACTAGTATGGAAGTCCTTGAAGACTTCCATAGCATTAACATCTTCATTAGGTTGACCATGTTGTTTAAGTCCTAGATCAACATGTTGTTCATCAAGTCCTTGATCATGTTCTGCGGCCTTCCTCTTGTTCTTGTTCTGTTCACATTGCACATGAATTCTGTTTATATTTATACAAAGGCAAGAGTAACAATAAAACGCAACCATCACTTACAAATGTTTGAATCTGGACAACATAGGAGCGAGATCCTATAGACTAGTGGTGATGAGTACAGGCCCGATCTTCCGAGAGGTAGCCGGTAAGTTCGATTTGTGGAGATCTTGACGTTGGCGATCTGGCTTCAAATCAGACGCGATTCGAACCCTGCAGCCGTTACACCACTGCTCTGTTGGTTATCAACCAAGCACAACTTGATTGACCTCACCAAGAAGGCTTTTCCTGCAAGCGGATCGAAGAGCACAAGCAAGAAGGTAAAACACGCAATCTGAAATTGCAATTATGAATGACGTGAATATCAATAGAGGATTTAAGAACTCGGTTCCAAAGGACTAATCGACACAGTGGAGGAGATCAAGAACGGGGGCCCTGGATCACTGTAAAAGGATTTGTCACCACAGTTACAATGAACGATTCAGTTTCTCGATGGAAAACTAAACTCTAAACAAAACCCAATTGTGTAGCAGTGGTGACGGCTGTGTTTATAGTCTAAGACTCGACCTAGGGCTGGGGACGGCCAGGGGTTGGGCGCCCACAACTTGGGCTTAAGGCCCGACACGATACATGGCCAAGTTGGCCCAAATAGGTGACGCAGCACCTTGCCGTGGTCACACAGAAAGATCCACGGACCTTGTGGAGCTGGGACCAGATCCAAAACGACGGCGTCGTCGTCCCCTTTCCAACGCATCCAAGAACGGCCCGTTTCGATGTCGTATGAGAAAGTTATGACCGAAACAGTGATGACGTGTCTGCTGAATCCGAGGGCGACGTGGCAGCTGAGTTGGGGACGAATTGCAACTTGGGGAAGACCATGGCGTCGGTGTGTCCAGCGTGGCGATGTCCTCATCATCCTCCCCTTCTCAAATTGGAGTCGTCCTCGACTCCATCTTGGCGATGTCCTCATCAAGTGGTACTTCACTTTTGCATGGTTTTGCTTGTTCGTCTCAGATGTTTCCTATAGCTTCATTTGTGTTAGACTGCAGCACAAGTAGACCTTAGCAAGACAAGATAGGAAATCAATGGGTTCACACACACCTTGTTCTTAGCACTAGACCAAGTCTCGACAAGTTCACACCACTATGCATCGCTCATGCATGGGACAAGAGAGGTCATATGGATCTGATTAGTAGGGACGCCATTGAAGTAGGTTTGCTTCAACTGTAGTGTGCCTACCGTACCCCACACTACAATACATTCTAGTAAACTTCTTGTGTTGGTGGGTGAGCCTTATCAATGTCCAGCCTTGACTGCACATAGTAGTGAATGAAAAGTAAATCCGTTAAAGTTGCTCAAAGCAGAGTTGAATGTCAAGAGAGGATACCCATACATACAGTTAGCCTCTCCACAAAATTCCTGTAATGGATGACACTGGAGGGCTTCTTGTATTGTTTCCAATGTCTCAAAATTGGTATTTGATGCCTGACTACTACACCTACCTCTGAGGCAAACTTGGCAGCTTGCACTAGATTATGTGGCCTTCAGTTCCCCTCAGCAACAGAGATGGGCATTTTTAATCCTCCCATTGATTTGCTCATTTTGTCAAGAAAAATTCCACGAGTTCGAGGCCTCGACTTCCTCGCACTTGTCGGTAATGGTACTACAAAGTTTTCATACATTCAAATTGTTAGAAAAGTAACATGGATATCAAATAGCTAGTATGAATTGATTGATAGACATCTGTAAGGTAATACTAACCGGCAACTTTCATTATTCTATGGGTGGGTGGATATGGGAGTTTGCTCAGAGGGCTCCTCTTCGGCATGGCTATCATCATCTGGCTATGGGTAGTCTCTCATAGGGCTAGGTAGTTCAGAGGGCTCCTCTTGGACATGGCTATCATCATCTGGTCGTGGGCAGTCTTTCACTGGGCTAGGTGAAAGGTCCTAATGGCTAGAGGGGGGGTGAATAGCCTAATAAAAATTTCTACAACAACACTTAACAAAATGATTAGACAATTATGAGACGAAGCAAGTGTTGCGCTAGCCTACTCAAAATGCAAGCCACCTACCACAATTCTAGTTTAGATAGTAACTATTCACACAATAGCTATGACACTACCCTATGTTAGTGTGCTCTCAAAGGCTAACTAAAGAGCCACACCAACCAAGCAAGCAAGCTCTCACAACTAGCTACACAAAAGAGCTTGACAACTAGTTTGTGGTAATGTAAAGAGAGTGATCAAGAAGATAATACCGCCGTGTAGATGGAGGAACTAATCAATCACAAGGATGAATAACAATGAAAACCAATCACCTCGGAATCAATGATGAACACAATGATTTTTACCGAGGTTCACTTGCTTGCCGGCAAGCTAGTCCTCGTTGTGGCGATTCACTCACTTGGAGGTTCACGCGCTAATTGGCTTCACACGCCAAACCCTCAATAGGGTGCCGCACAACCAACACAAGATGAGGATCACACAAGCCACGAGCAATCCACTAGAGTACCTTTTGGCGCTCCACCGGGGAAAGGTCAAGAACCCCTCACAATCACCACGATTGGAGCCGGAGACAATCACCACCCTCCGCTCAACGATCCTCGCTGCTCCAAGCCATCTAGGTGGCGGCAACCACCAAGAGTAACAAGCGAATCCCGCAGCAAAACACGAACACCAAGTGCCTCTAGATGCAATCACTCAAGCAATGCACTTGGATTCACTCCCAATCTCACTATGATGATGAATCAATGATGGAGATGAGTGGGAGGGCTTTGGCTAAGCTCACAAGGTTGCTATGTCAATGCAAATGGCTAAGAGTTGTGAGCTACAGCCAGCCATGGGGCTTAAATAGAAGCCCCCACGAAATAGAGCCGTTATACCCCTTCACTAGGCGTAACACGGGCTGACCGAACGCTCCGGTCAGTTGACCGGACGCTGAGCCCCCAGTGTCTGGTCGCTCGTAGTCAGCCACGTGTCCCGACTTCAACAGAACGGTCATCTGCCTTGACCGGACACTGCTCCTGAGTTGACCGGACGCTGAACACCCAGCGTCGGTCGTTTACAATAAGGCTCCAAAACCGATTTTTGCCGTCCGAACGCGTTCGGTCATGCTTGACCGGACCCTGCCAGCGTCCGGTCACACTGTGACTTCTTACTGTGCTGACCGACAACACGACCGGACGCAGCCCTTCAGCGTCCGGTCACAGAGCGACCCAGCGTCTGGTCGTTTGACCGACGCCAGCGTCTTCGCTGCTACACCTGACCGGACGCGTTGGTCCAACCGAGGCCAGCATCCGGTCACTTCCAGTGACCTCCTTCTTTTCTGTCTAGGGCGCCGGTGGCACCGTCGGACTGTCCGCACTCTACGGGCGGACACTCCGCCGGTGGAGTTTCTTACCCTTGCTCCCAAACTTCACCACCCTTGATCAAATGTGCCAACCACCAAGTGTATCACCTTGTGCACATGTGTTAGCGTATTTTTACAAACATTTTCAAGGGTGTTAGCACTCCACTAGATCCTAAATGCATATGCAATGAGTTAGAACATCTAGTGGCACTTTGATAACCGCATTCCGATACGAGTTTCACCCCTCTTAATAGTATGGCTATCAAACCTAAATGTGATCACACTCTCTAAGTGTCTTGATCACCAAAACAAAATAGCCCCTATTGTTTATACCTTTGCCTTGAGCTTTTTGTTTTTCTCTTTCTTCTTTCCAAGTCCAAGCACTTGATCATCATCATGGCATCATCATCATGTTATGATGTTCATTTACTTCACCACTTGGAGTGTGCTACCTATCTCATGATCACTTGATAAACTAGGTTAGCACTTAGGGTTTCATCAATTCACCAAAACCAAACTAGAGCTTTCAATCTCCCCCTTTTTGGTAATTGATGACAACCCTTATACAAAGATATGAAATAAAATTCAATTGAATCCATGTTGCTTGCCCAAGCATATTTACCATGTGTAAAAGAATATGGACAAGTTTCATGAACCCCAAATGGTAGCAATTACTCCCCCTACATATGTGCTAAGAGTTTGGATAGTAGCTTGCACATATGCTTAGATAGGAAATATAGGAGACAATGTCTACCAAATGATGCTAAGGTATAAAAGATGGACCTTTGAAGCATGATACCAATCGGAGTGCACCAATATACCATCCTTAGCACCATGGTTAGCTCAATACCACTTGGAAATATTTGGAAATAAAATCACTGGATATCCTATGCATGCTAGTTTTCATTTCATCATTCAATCTAACAACTAGCATACATCATACAAGCATGGATATTTTAAATTTAGAACTTATGCCATGCAAGCAAACACATGAAATGCACATTCAAATGCATCATCCAAGTTCATGAGCTTGCTCCCCCTACTTGTGTGCTCAAAATTTTAATTGATCCCTTTCCTTTGTCATATCTATCTCTTCCTTTGTCATATCTATCTCTCCCCCTATATCATACATCAAGATATCTTAATGTTTTCTTTCCTTTATGATATTTCTCCCCCTTAGCAAAGATGTATGTCATGCCAATCAACTTTTACCTTGGATTGCTCGAAGGAGAGGCATGTCATATGAGTGGGCGTGCATCAACACATATTTGAGAAATCCAATATGTTCAACTCATTCCTTAGCTTGCAAAACCTTTTCTCATCCAATGGCTTGGTGAATATATCGGCAAGTTGATCTTCGGTGCCTACACTCTCAATGCAAATGTCCCCTTTTTGTTGGTGATCTCTTATGAAATGGTGGCGGACATCAATGTGCTTTGTTCTTGTATGTTGAACCGGATTGTTGGTTAGCTTGATTGCACTCTCATTGTCACATAGCAAAGGCACTTTCTTGAACTTGATTCCAAAGTCACTCAAAGTGGCCTTCATCTAAAGTACTTGTGCACAACAACTACCGGTAGATATGTATTCGGCTTCGGCGGTTGATAATGCAACACTATTTTGCTTCTTTGATGACCATGAAACAAGTGATCTTCCCAACAATTGACATGTGCCTGAGGTGCCCTTCCTTTCAACCTTGCATCCCGCATAATCCGAGTCGAAGTAACCAACTAGCTCAAACTTTGCTCCTTTGGGATACCACAAACTAACATTTGGTGTATGCTTCAAGTACCTCAATATTCTCTTTGTAGCCTTCAAATGACTTTCTCTTGGTGAGGCTTGAAATCTTGCACACATGCATACACTAAACATGATATCCGGCCTTGATGCGGTCACATAGAGTAATCTTCCAATCATAGACCGATACAACTTTTGATCCACCATATTTCCACTTGCATCACTATCCAAGTTGCCATTGGTTCCCATTGGTGTGCTAATGACTTTGCTATCAATCATGCCAAACTTCTTGATCATGTCCTTGATGTACTTGCCTTGACTTACAAATGTACCATTCTTCAATTGCTTGATTTGAAAACCAAGGAAGTAACTCAACTCTCCAATCATGGACATCTCAAACTCATTAGCCATCATCTTTCCAAACTCATCACAAAAATCTTGATTTGTTGATCCAAATATGATGTCATCAACATAGATTTGCAACACAAACAAGTCTTTTCCAATCTTCTTGATGAAAAGAGTGGTATCAACCTTGCCCATTATGAACCCTTTAGAGAGTAGGAAATCCCTCAATATCTTATACCAAGCTCTAGGCGCTTGCTTCAAGCCATACAATGCCTTCTTCAACTTGTACACATGGTTGGGCTTCTTGTCATCTTTGAAACCGGGAGGTTGCTCAACATATACTTCTTCATTGATATAACCATTGAGAAATGCACTCTTTACATCCAGTGACCTCCTTCTTTTCTGTCTAGGGCGCCGGTGGCACCGTCGGACTGTCCGCACTCTACGGGCGGACACTCCGCCGGTGGAGTTTCTTACCCTTGCTCCCAAACTTCACCACCCTTGATCAAATGTGCCAACCACCAAGTGTATCACCTTGTGCACATGTGTTAGCGTATTTTTACAAACATTTTCAAGGGTGTTAGCACTCCACTAGATCCTAAATGCATATGCAATGAGTTAGAACATCTAGTGGCACTTTGATAACCGCATTCTGATACGAGTTTCACCCCTCTTAATAGTACGGCTATCAAACCTAAATGTGATCACACTCTCTAAGTGTCTTGATCACCAAAACAAAATAGCCCCTATTGTTTATACCTTTGCCTTGAGCTTTTTGTTTTTCTCTTTCTTCTTTCCAAGTCCAAGCACTTGATCATCATCATGGCATCATCATCATGTTATGATGTTCATTTGCTTCACCACTTGGAGTGTGCTACCTATCTCATGATCACTTGATAAACTAGGTTAGCACTTAGGGTTTCATCAATTCACCAAAACCAAACTAGAGCTTTTACTAGGTAGCTCAGAGGGCTCCTCTTCAGCATATCTATCATCATTTGGCCGTGGGTAGTCTCTCATAGGGCTAGGTTGGGTGCCATCCTGATAAATATCTCCAGTCAATTCATGAAGTTTTAATTGATCCCTGGGTATAGGTGTCCATGGTGATGGAGAATTATGTTCACCTACTACTATACCTCCACCCTTTTGCCAGTGGTAGCCCTCTGAGTACGAACTCTAAGAGAAAACTCTCCTGGTCTTGTTGAATTCTACCGCTTGGAGTGCCTTCGCCTAGGACTCATGGTAGCACTACCTTTTGCCCTGCTGGCAGAGCCTCCTCTATGGCTCCTTCGACCCAGACACTGAAATTGGAGATACAAACTTAAGCAGCAATCATGTACAAATTGCATTGCTATCCAAACAGTAAAGCATTGCATTGCTACCTACACCCCCCTCTGAACTAAATACAAGATAGAACAAGCACCTCAATTGCTAGGGGTACTGCTTCATCTTCTAAATCTAAATCTATTTTATCTATAATATTAAATCCCTCAACTACCTCCTCTAGTTTAGGGATATATTCGAAATCTTCACCGTGTCTACCCTTTGTGCTTGACTTTTTTACCTTTGGAGACATAGGTTTTGGGCCCACATGTATTCCAAGTTCTTCCATCTTTCTATATTACAAAGGCATTTATTAACTAAAGCTTCTACGGAATGTCAACACAACAAAGCAAGAGTATGCAAATAAGCGCCTAACTAGTAACTATAGCTTATATGGAAATCATTAATCAAATAAAGCACATGTCAGCTACACTCTACTATAGGAAATATGTAACCCCATCGCTATCTACATATCCTTGGTTCAGCCTCTACAGTAGTGCACACATCATAAAAGAAATTTGGGTATCTCTTCCTCCGTGTCCATGTTCAGATCCGGTCTTGTCATTGTGGTCACGGAGCTGGTGCGGCCGGCATTGATGAATGGGTAACAGATCTGGCTATAGCTAGGGTTCAGATCCGGTCGGTCATGGCAGGTGCCGAGGTAGGGGATCTAGATCTGGCTTGTTTCGTCGTCGAGGCTAGGGTTTGGAAATGTATGAGAGAGGATGCATCTAGAGAGTAGAGAGGAAGTCGAGCTGTTGTGCCGATGGCGCCTAGGGTCTAGAGAAGGGTGGCAGAGGGGGCGGCTAGAGAGTGGAAAAGGAGGCCATGGGACTAGGATTTGGAGCTGTAAGAGAGACGGTACGGCTGGAGAATGGAGTTGGAGACAGAGACGGCGACTCTTTGTGCTTTTGTGTGGCCATCACATTACCACAAATGCCCTTGTCTGAAATCGATGGCATGGTAAATCTATTTTCCGTGCGGAGGGCAAAAGAGAGACATCTAATTTTTGGTGCGTGTTGGTGGGACTGCTCGGCGCGGTGCAAAATCAAATTTTCAGGGTGTGTTGGCGGGACTGCTCGGCGTGGTGCTCAGCAGAGACCAGAATTTATTTTGTGTTTTAATAGGAAATGATTTCGACAAAAAGTTACTTACCTAATATCCATCTTTTCATTTTTTTTCTCCTATACACTTGTTTATATATCCGATGAGTTAGGTGTTGCCTTTTTGGTTTTTTTAATAATAATATAAATAAACATAAAACTAAAAGACGATGATAATTAATAATTAAAAGATGCATGAATTTGACACCTAAAAATTACCAAAAAAATAGAAAATAAATGTACTCACTGTGGCTTGTTGCGTTGCATCTACCGATTTTTTTTATTTGTGTGACTGCATCTGCGGCTGTTTGAACTAAGGCCTGTAATTTTGAAGCAAGGGGAAGGCAGGCCCAGGGATGGAAAACCCTCCATAAATAACTAAGTGGGTTGTGGATATCCCCATAGATTTCACAACCTTAAAAAAGTCATGGATTCTAAGGGGATTTGAGTTTCTAGAGAAAGAGAAAAAAGCATCATCCTCCTTGTTATTGCTCTGGTGATTCGCTGGATGAGTCGCAGTACTCCGGATCGTCCTCCTCCTCACTGGAGTCATAGTCGGTGCTGTACTTTCCCATCACTCGAGTACGTTCCCATTGCTCGTCGCCGTTACTACTTGAATTGCTAGTGTAGTAGTCGAGGGGTTGACGCGTTTTCCTACTCTGATAACGAGAAAGTTCGCAGCTTTGTGTATTTAACATGTCGAACTTTCTCGTAATCAGAATAGAAAAACATGCCCACCCCTCGACTACTACTCTGACTGCTCGTATTTAGAATCTATTTTATTAGTGATTAGTAACGCTACGGGGACTCACGTCTTCTTACATTTATTAGCATCTGTGTCGAGTATAAATATCCTTCCTGGTCTCTTTTACTTTTCACTTGCAAGTTGCTAGTCAAGAAAAAGAGGCAGTGTTGCACCTTCGTTAGCAGCTATTGCCCATAGATCTACAGTGATCGTCCTTGTTGAGGCGAGTTTTAGTTTCTTTGTCATTTTATTCTAGTCAAGATCAAGATCTCAATCGAGGCTAAGATATGGCCTAGGAAATATTATGTTGCTTTGTAATGGTTCTTGCTTGTTCAAGGTGTAGTGTTTTTTATATGTGGTTTTTTATAATGATTTTTTCTTGTGTTTTTTTGTTCTGTATACAGAGAGATGTCGTCATACCACAACACCCATGTTTACTCCACCCGCAAGCTTGCGCTTTGGCGGCTAGGAGTGTTGCCAGGTACCGTAGAAGGGGTGCTTGTTGCTTGGGGATGTCATGTTCATCAATAGCCCAAACTGATTGTTGTTGAAGCTGCAGTTCGTTATATGTTTGGTAAAGATTGCTTTGTTACCGTTATCGAAGACAATGATAGTGGCGAGATTTTTGTCCGTGTTAGGAATTTCGAGCAAATGAAAAGACTTTGTAGTGTTACTGTGTTTGTGGGAGGAGACTCTATCATCTTCACTCATGTTGATCGACTGAATGCAATTTGTCAACCGTCTAACATGAGTCCCCTTGGAAAGATGAGATGTTTTAGACATTAGAGATTAGAGAAATACTATGCAATGTACTTTTGTATATAAATGAACAAAGTTATTATGTTAGTCCAACTATTTATTTCTTTCATACTTCATATACTTCGGTTGATTCTTATTACATTGAGTTTTTTTTATTTGGTCACATTTGACAATTCTAACTCCTCGATTAGGGACGGAGGAAGTAGTTGAATTCAGATTTGGGCTGATCGCAACCATCAAAGGACGGATGCATAGTCATTGAAATGTTTGTGCACCCTAACGATAGAACGATCATCTAAAATTTTCACTAGTCGAACACAAGTGGAGCGATAAGGTTTATCACAGAAGGTCCAGCAGTTTGAAATCGTGACTACCCAGATAGTATTGATAAACGACGTGCGGCATCCATTTTTTGTCTTGTAGGCTCCTGTATTCCCACGCAGGTGCGCGCGCGTGTGGCATTAGCAAGCAACTCCAGTAGGGATGTTCGCCTCGCTGCCCGTCGCATTGATGTGACAGGGCGAGGGCGAAGGCGAACCACCCACCCACGCAAATGTGTCAGTGGTCATGGGCCGTGGGGTGGTTCCACGAGTTATCTGCTGCCTTCTACGATCGTGTACCTTCCCACCCCAGATCTTCTCCTTCCATCCCAAAGCTTTTTCCCTCCACCCTACTACGCCCTTTGCACTACCGACGCCTCTTGAGAGGACCATGACCCCGCAGTGGATGAAGTCGTCCGTTGACCGCAAGGCGTTCGATGAGCTATGATTGAACACAGTGATTCCAGAGGCCACCGATGCGATCAGGTGGAGAGTCCCGTCGAGAACCGAAGTGGAGCCGAGGCCAAAAGAGAATGAGGTCGTCTCTTTCACCCATTTCCACTCTTTAGGGTTCGGGGTGCTGGTGCAGCCCTTACTCCGGTTGTTGCTGTACTAATATAGGCTCCGCCTCCATGACTTGACCCTAGAGGGGATCCTCCACCTCTCGATCTTCATCATGCTGTGTAAGGGCTTCCTGGGAGTCCCTGCCCACTATGAGCTATGGCAGTTATTTCGAGTGGTTCGCTCAGCGCCTGAGAGGGTCTGTCTTCCTCGGATGGGGGCGCCTTGATCCAACTTCATCTCGGATTGGAGGATAGGTACCTGAGGCTTGATCGCTACCCTTACATGGACTTGGGGTAGCAAAAGTCATGGCTCTATGTCCCCAATGAGAGCCTACCACTGCTGTCTTATTCTCCTGACTGGCTGTGTGGTGACCTCCCGGAGTCATGGGAGGAACTACCACCCCTGGAGGCCTATAGGCACCATGTGCCCAACTTGTTGGATATGATCAAGGACCTGAAGGACCGAGGCCTGACAGGGATGAGGGTGATCCGTATCTTCATCGGCCATTGGGTCCTCCCCTTGAAGATGAGGCACCACCCCCAGTGGGAGTTCTGAGGCCCAATGGACCCTAGAATCGAGTCGTGGGTCACCATCCACGAGGATGACCTAGACCAACGGGTGATGAAGGTTATGGGAGAGTACACAATGGATTGTGGCAGGGGGAGTCCTCGGTGTCCTTCAGCGCTGGCCATCCTCCACCGATAGACGGGCCTCTCATCAAAGTGGTCTCACACCCGCCGCCAGTTCCTCCTGACGAGCTAATTTTTTCATGTACCACTATTCATGCTATTTCTCTTCATTAAATTAAGTAGAGTATGCAAGTAATGCTCACGCTAGTATTTATGTTCATACTTCTTAATTTAACAAGTATTTGGAAATTGCCTACTTTCTCAATAGGTGGACGTGGGTGTGACAGCGTCCCGAGGATCGTTGGCCCTAGAGCTGGGTTCTTCATCTATGGTCGCACTCGGAAAGTGGCCCCAGGAACCATCCCCCAGTGGGGCAGCCACCAGCGACGATTCCATTCCATGCTACTCCAGACAGTCCGATGAGTCGTTTGCCTTCTCAATCAGATCATTCTCCCTCTTATACTGTGGGCTTGAACTTGGCTTGCATTGTGCAGAGAGATGTCCCATCACCACATGCCGTCGCTAATCCTGTTTGACCATAGATAGTCTTCTAGTGATGCATTGTAAGACCACGAAGTCCCATCTAATCCTGTACAATCTTCTAGTGATGCATCGTCAGACCACGAAGATTACTTTAAGTTAAAGGAGGCTTACCTCAGGGTCACTGACTTGTACTCAGGGGCTAGTCTAGATGCCAGCAAGCTACGTGATGAGCTGAAGGCCACGTGCGCTACACTTGGCGCCACCCAAAAAGAAGCCGCTGAGGTGGAAGGTCCAGAACCTGCTTGTTGATGCTACCGCCGCCCGTGACGCTGCCTTCTCGGTGCAGATAGCTGATGATCCGGTCACTGCACTAGAGGAGCACCTCTAAGACCAGCCATCCCACATTCGGGACATGGTGTCCAAAGCCATCCATCAAGGCGCTGCCATGGCGCTGGTCGCTGCCCAGCTTGAGTTTGGTGTAGTGGTGAAAATCTGGTTGGTGCAGCAGGCTTTTCTACCAACACCGGAAGACGAAGATTATATTGATGATCAATTCAAGTGCATCGAGTCAGCCACCAACGTCATCTTAGTGAAGGTGAATATGGATGAGATCTTGCACGACCGCCTCGACTGTTGATCTGTGGGACATATCAGTAGTACAAGTCATGACTAGGTTTGGTTTGTGGGACGACCGTATGTGAATTCTTAATTATTTGCATGCATGTCTGTGTTAACCTTTGTTGAACTTCGTATTAGGTCTATTAAACTTTGCTTAGTGTGGTGTAGCTTAATTCCTTTGGTTATTTGGTAACTTGTTTCTAGCCCCTGTTGGTTGGTTTTGCCTATAGATTTCTTTTGGGTTCTCTTTCTGATCTGTAATATACTAACGGTGTTCGCCCTTTCTGATCGGAGGATGTGGGTGTAAAATTTAAACTTGAAAGAACCATGCAGTGAGGAGTTCATCTGAACAAGTCTTGCCTTGATCTAATGTAGAATGGATGAGCCATGTTGTTGACTTTTACTACGAACGCAAGAAAGTCCACGTGCCGTGTATTTGATCTCATAGGATAGTATAAAGTGTTGTAGCAATCAGTCTTCCCCTCGACTGTTGTGACTACTTGGATTGTAGTGAAATAAGTATAGAAAAGACCTATCCCAACCACACCAGGCATTCAAGTGTCAAGTATGTCATGGTGGTCAAAAGCTCTTTTTCTCGATTCACTTCTTGTGTCCCGCTTTCCTGCCGCATTCGCTTCACTCTCGTCAGCCGTGCAAGGTCTATATGAAAGGAGTGGCCCCCTTCCCTCATCTGATAGCGCACATTGCATCAATCGCCTACCTTCTGGCTCCTGCCTTCCCTCACCCGTTTGCATTTTCCCAACCGCGTTCCATGTTGGTTTGAGGATCTGGATAAAGGTAACGTGCTTCATATCAAACCATACTATTTGTATGAACTTATTATTGCGTTCCAGGCTGGTTTGAGGATCTCGATTGACATTTATTCTAACTAAAATCATGATTATAGATGGCAACTAGTTACCATACTAGGGATGTGTACTCTACAACTATCGACCACAACTTTTCCCTGACCATGTCCCTCTAGTATATTAGACAAAATAACGTTTACCTATTTCTTGTAAACTGTATGCTCGCCTGATAGTCCAATCAGCATAAATTTGAATGGGTCAGACATGTAACTCTTGTACAGCTACAAGTAGAACTTTTGCCTGATCGGCTATGCTATAAACAGGAGCTACACCGTTTGTGGCTGCAAGCATGAATCCTGAAGCGGTAGCTTCAAACATAGCCGAGGGAGTGCAAGACGATTAGAACCTATGAAACCATGTAATGTAGCCATCCCTATCTAGCTACTACCCCTCAGCTACTGTGAGCCTATGACTGCTTGGATAGGACTGCACTATATAGTTTACCGGATGATAGAAGGTCCGACCCGACTAAAATATTCATTACTTCGATACTAGTAATGATGAATGTGGTGCGCTCATGTCAAAAGCCTGTTCCACCCCTAGCATCCTAGTGTGTACAAAGCCTGTCCTCACTCCCATTATTTGACTTCTATTGTAGCCCCCGCTTGGCCACCTCCCCCGCCTCCTCCTCAATCAACGTACATCATGCGACTCTACCTCTCTAGCCCTTCGATTCACCGCTGTCCACATGCCATAGCTCGATCCACGTGGCAATCATGTCACTGACGGCGCTCCCTACCGAGGTGCAAATTGTGATCGTAGGCCACCTCGCTGCGACCTCGAAGCGGCCCATGGATGACCTCCGCAGCCTACGGGCGACCTGCTCATCCATGCGCCGCATCCGTGGTGACCCCGACGTTAGTCGGCGTCTGGCACTAGATCGGTTCAGACATGGGAGGACGTGGGATGACCCCATCTACTATGAATCCCTCCTTGCTAGCCTAACCCAAATCGACAACCCATAGGCTTTCTTCCTCGCCAGGATACAAATAGTATTCATGGAAAAGCACAGCCCCCGCCCATGCCACGACGATCTCACCCACGCCGCTGATGGTGATGCCGGCGACGATGACACTGCGAGGCGGTACATAAGATGGGTCAAGGGCAAGGAAGTATCATAGGTGGCGGTGACGGGCGTCGATGGCGGACCAACGAGTAGGTGGCTAAGCAAGAAGGGGTGTGTGCTGTGCCGCCTCCCGATTACTGAGGTGGTCCTCCAAACGACGTGGAGCAAGTTGTCACTGCCATCGCCGACACAGGTGCGCAGTGATCTTCCATGCACAGGCGGTGTCTGTGGCTATGTAGACAGATGGGAAAGAAGGGATTTGTATTGCAGCGAGGATTGTAGGCTTTGCCAAGAAATCCATTTTTTCAAATGGGAAATTGGAATAAGAAACAAGTCACTCTTTTCAAATGTAGTGTATTCTGGCATTTGAAATTTGTCCTCAAATATAGTGTATTCTATAGCTTTTGATTTTCTATTGCTTTTGCTTTTCTATTGTTTTGTTTCAATTTTATTTGTTTCCTTTAGGCCTTGTATGGATGCATGTGTATCCACTTCAATCCACATGTGTTAGAGTCGAATGGAATGGAACTTAGTTTAATTCCACTAAAATCCACTTCACATGTGGATTGAGATGAATACATGCGTATCCATACAAGGCCTTAGGGATTCAACGAAAGTACTAGTACGAAATAAGTTTCCCTGTATAACGTGAGATGTGTCCAGCCCGGTCAGATTTACAATGCTTGAACTTTCTTATGCGTGTAGTAAACTTCAAATAGCTATGTTTCAAAAGGAACAAATTCAAAGGGTGCTAGTAATCACAAAAGTGTGCTAGTAAACTTCAAATAGCTATGTTTCAAATAGCTATGAACACAAAAATTCAAAATTACCTCAATTTACATCTATTTCAAAAGGAGCAAATTTTAGGGTGTTACATTAAAACAAAGGTTTTTGGTTTTCCAAAACTAGTTTTTAGCAACTTATATGTATATATATTGGCTTTCAAATCAGAAACTTAAATCTAAAGTGTGCTAGTAATCACTTCCTTTATACCCAGTTAAGGATAAGTACTAACATGTGGGTTTTTAATTTTCGTCGTCCATACGGCGTGCTATTGTATGGATGCCATTTACTTGAGTGGTAATGTATGGATCAAATACCTCTACGCCCAAGGTAAGATGATGAGTGGCATGACCACAAGATGTGAGCATGCGATCTAAGGGGAGAGGTAGCTTTGATACTAAAGTATATATATGCCTCACGTATATATACAGAGGTATTTAATTGTGGGTTAGCTTTGATATGGCTATATATGCATATTTCTATGTATATATAGGACGTATTTACCTTCAAAAAGCTTTGATATGGAAGTATATATATATGGGTATATATATGTGGAAATATTTAGCTTGCAACCTAGAGCCCAGATTTTCACTTCTGCATATATAATTGTGGGGTTGGGCTGAAATGAAATTCTTGTGCAGGTACACTAACAGCGAAACGTGTAGCCCAACTAGTTATGCATATATTGTGAGAGAACGTATGTATGCCACCGTGTATGTCGCTAGAAGTTTCAATTTTTCCTATGTTTGTGAGGACGTATCGAATGTGCATGCATCATGATAATTCATTCATTTGCATACTTGCATTGTTCCTCCCCTTATAAGTTTCTTATTCTGTTAAGTAACTCTTTCCTAATGTAAGGTTATTCTCATAAAAGTTGCACCATATTTTGTTGGTATAGATGGCAGCAATGACAAGGAATGACACTTTCTTGGACATGTTCGGCACGCCTGCCCTACTCTAGAGGGTGTTGCACTTCGTGGGGTACACGGAACCGCCCTGCTATTTTTGGACTGAGGAGTACCTGGAAGGGCAACCATGGTTTGAAGTACAGCTGACCATACCTACTCATACACAAGCACCCCTATGGTAGGAGTGGAAAGCGGAATCCGAGGGAAGTACTCCTTAGGAAGGTGCCCAAGTGGTTACTTTTGAGGTGCTGAGCAAGATTTGTCAGCAGCACGAGGATGAGCTTACCGGCAGTGCTGCTGGTACTTTTCCTCGAGTGGTTCCATCTATAGCAGTTTGGGCACAGGGCAACCGTAATGTATTGATTCGAGATCGGGATGAGCGGGCAGAGAGTTCTAGTCCCACTATGAGCGCTATGTTTGTAGTAATGAAGATGTTCTATCTCGTCAGGACACCTGGGACTTCTAGCAGGAGTCCTACACCACTTGCATGGATGGGCTCATGAGGACCAAGGCTGCACAATGTTTGCTCAAAAAGCGTGCCCATAGGCACAGGAAGGCGACTAGAGCAGCTGCCGAAGACAGGGATGTAGCCCAGGCAGCAAGGGCTGACGATCAGGCCATGCTGATAGGACTGCGGGAGCAGCTAGATGCCGCTTGCACTGAGGCGTTCACTGCTACATGCTAATGGATCCTAGCTAACAATCAT